>NW_015387794.1:124038-162739 GCF_001527695.2 Protobothrops mucrosquamatus | reverse complement strand
GCCACTGAGTAAGATGAACTGGAGCCAGGAACAAAGTGAAGTTAACTTGGTCATTACATCCAGTAAAAGGCATGTTCTTGTGCCCCTGCGTAATTAGTGTATTAGCAATGTCAACATGGTCCAAAGGTCACCCTCCAGTCTGCTTAAACAGTTGTGTTAACTTTTGGTTGGAGGGTTTTGACATTCTTGGGGTGACACATTCCTTTGCCAGTGAAGTTGATGTACCTGATGAACTGTATTCATTGCAAAGCTCATATGAAATTACTTCCCCATTTTTCAGAAAAAAGCTATTGCAGTATATTTGAATTAAGTGCTTACAAGTGCTATATATTTTGTACATTAACGTGTGCCATTTCCAAAATGAAATGGAAAGTAAGAACAGGATTTGTTTAAAAAAAAATTAAGGAAGGAGAACAGGTACTAGAAAAATCTCCATGTGGCTTGAGAAGACAACTGCAGCCTTGCTAAAAAGGAAGGGAAATATCCCCACCAACAAGACTAATAAAATCCTAAGAGAGCCTTTTTTTTAGGCAACCAAAGATCAACCAAAGATCTTAAGCAATGTACTAGGTCTTCACCAACTAATGCTCTCAGAAATTCTGAACTACACCTACCCATGTAGCCAATGTTGAATGGGGATGATAGGAACTGTAGTCTAATACATCTGGAGGGAATCCAATTGGAATCAGTTGTTGAAAGGCTTAAAGTTTAAGCAGTTGAAAGTTAAATGCAGTATTTTGCGTGGTAACTGAAAAGGACCAGGGTGAAGGCAGGCAATTGCTTCAGCATTAGAAAGATTTATTTATAAAAGTGTCCATTGTTTAAAACATTTTTGTAGAGGTTTACACTGAGCGTGCATTCAAAACCTTGTGTTTCCTATGTAAATCATATGGTCATACTATCCTGAATATTCATTAATACATTTTTTTTAAATGAAGCCACGTAGTTTAAAATTCCTTGCTAACTAAACAATGTCTTAGTCTGACCCGGATTGTCCGTATAAAGATATCTAATTTCTATTGCTCATTATATTCAGTCCTAGTTAGCAACCAAACTGCTGCATTATGACCTGATCATAGTTTCCAAATAGTCTTCAAAGGAGCACCCCATATAATTCACATATAATGCAATCTAAACTGAAGGTTCCAGAAATGAACTCCCTCTGCCAAGCCTTCTCTATCTGAGATGATAGACCAAAGATGATAGATGACACGAGAAAGGCAGAGAGAGAGAGACAGAGAGACAGACAGACAGACCGTTTCACAAAATCTTAGCCATAGCACCTATAAAGCCTCTAGCAAAAATTGCATCTACAAACAGATTCTACAGTATTCCTTTACAGTGCATGTAGTCATGCCCAAAGCAGATTGGAACCTGCACAAATCAACTACAGTATCTGTCACTCATCTGGATACAATTTCAGTTTATTGGATTACATTCAGTCATTGCTGAAGCCAGGCACTGGTTTACCATATCTACCACTTCACTCAAACCAGATGAAGCGCAGCCAAATATTGTCAGCATATTGATATTCCAAATCCTTTGGTGGCCCCGTCTTGCTCAGGAGCTTCAGTAAGATGTCTTAAAAATCTAAAGAAGCTGTAGTAGAACAAGCCCATCTCATCTGGCTCAGCCCCACCATGTGTCTTGGCTTCTTGCCTTGTTCCTTTCCTAAGCCAGGTGCCACCCAAGGGTTCCAAGCAGTGTCCTCCTGCTGCAGGTCAGACCTGTTTACTTGATCGTGCTTAGATTAAAAATAGATTCAGAAAGGCCAATGGGCAGGACCAGATAAGCAGATATAGGCACCAGCTCTTTTCCTTTCATTGCAATATATATGAATAGCTTCTTTTAATGTTGCATAACTTAAAATGAAAAGACACAAACTGCCTCCAACCTCCCCCAATCTTCTATACATCAGACAATATGCAAAGATATATATTTATATCTGTACATTAGGGGAGAGAGAGAGACAGAGAGAGATGATAGAGGTAAAGAGAAAGAGATGTAGCCTGTGTCCTAAAGCATCTCTGCTTGCCCTGGACAACAAGAGAACCCCTAAAGCCCCTGCAGCTGTTGTTTACTATTTGGTTGAATATTCTGGTCCTTCATCTGTGTCTCTGTGGACATACAAAGATCTTTACAAGAAGTGAAGGACAGAATTTGTTATGTAACTGGTGAGAGGCGGCAGCAGCAGAGAACAAGCAGGATGTACAACTAAACAATCTACTGGATGAGATTCTTTCATGACAATAGGACTTCTTTTCTCCTCTCCACCCCAGGTTCCCCAAAAGATTTAAAATATGATTAAGCAGATGAGATATTTACTGGAAGACGAGGGGTGCAGAAAAATGTACACCAAAACACTTGCCAAGGGAGACAAAAATATCCAAACAAACGCTAGTCTACACAGAAGAAAAGGACAAAGATCAAAAAACTTGGAACTGGTTATTACAATTGCATGCATGAAATGCCTGGCAGAGGAGCCATCTAAACTGTCAGTATTGATAAAGAGAAACAGACAGACATTCTAAGTTTGATGGCCAGATTTAAGCAAATATTTTAGCTCCAGGAAACCGCTTCGGAATGCAGATACCACCACACTTCTTCCCTCACATTTAATATCATAGCCTTCACCTTATATGCCTTTCAGGTTATAAGTGTAAGCAATCAGATGGGCAATTGAGAATGCACAAAATGTTACCACAAAATATGTATGACATTGCAAAGAGTGTAAGCTGAATTTTAATTAGGTGTTGGTATTTCTGCAAATTAGCATCACCTGATCCAAAAGTCATGCTCCTAGCTTCCTCTATGGCCATAAAAATTAAGTTGGAACAAGATCTGGTCCACATCATGTCTTAATTCTCCTACCAACACTGGCCACAGTCTGGCTGCTAAAGTAAGCAGATTGAAATTGCTGCTGTGTCATCTCTTTAAACAGAAGTCCTTAGGTAACCAACTGCTGATTTATTTTGCTAGTCCATAACTAATGCACTAAAGAGAGGCATTGGCAAGTTTAGTGGAATCCTAAACATTAAAAAACTAGCTATGGTTTTACAGAAAAGCTTAAGTAGGAAAGGGCCCCTACAAAGAACCTACCATGCTCAGTAGTGGCAGAATGCTTGATTGACTGGAGAAAGGGGAAATGAACACAAATAATCTGTATGAGGATACTGAATAGGAAAATGCACTGCAAGCTTCATTGGCTTGCTGTTAACAGGTGCCTCAAGACATGCCAGAAGCTTTCTGTGTTAAGAAAAACCTATGATGTACATTTCACCTTATGCTTCCAGCTAGATATAGCTTAAGACAGTGATGGCGAACATTTTAGAAACCGAGTGCCCAAACTGCAAGCCAAAACCCACTTATGTATCGTTAGGTGCTGGGGGGCATGGCCCTTTGGGTGGGCATGACCCATTGGGTGGGTGTGGCCAATTGGGTGGGTGTGGCCCATTGGGTGGGTGTGGCTGTGGTGGTAACGGCAGACTGGGTGGGACTAAAAAGTTCAATCAAGTTTGCGAGATCTTTTTTTTTCCCACGAGAAGTTGAAACTGATTGATTGAACCTTTTTTTCTTGCACATGGCGGCGGAGGCCTAAAGTGAAAAGGTTTTATAAAACCCAGCTGAAGGCCTAGGACTGGGGCGATGGCTCACGTGCCCACAGAGAGGGCTCTGCATGCCACCTGTGGCATGCGTGCCATAGATTCGCCACCACGGGCTTAAGATCAACTAGATGTTGATTCAGGGCCAGTGATACCCTGTCATATTTTGAAGCCACATCAAGGCTTCAAAATCTAAGGGACTAGTTTGGACAAAACTCAGCAGCACTTTTTTGTGCTGCTGGTGATAAAAACAGGATCGCCAACATGATCGCCAATGTCTGATAACAGATATGGCACAAGAAGAAGAAGAAGAAGATAAACATTAGCATGTCTATGTTACATACTGATTTGAAAACAAGGTTTAATTAAATCCTTTCAGTAGCTTAGTGATGGCGAACCTTTTAGAGACCGAGTGCCCAAACTGCAACCCAAAACCCACTTATGAATCGTCGGGTGCTGGGTGGGTGTGGCCCATTGGCTGGGTATGGCCAATCGGGTGGGTATGTCCCATTGGGTGGGTGTGGCTGCGGTGGTAACAGCAGACTGGATGGGACTAAAAAGTTCAATCAATCAATTCCAACTTTGGAAGATTTTTTTTCCCATGAGAAGTTGAAATTGACTGATTGAACCTTTTTTTTTTTTTGCACACGGCGGCGGAGACCTACAACGAAAAGGTTTTATAAAACCCAGCTGAAGGCCTAGGACTGAGGCAACAGCGTGCGTGCCCACAGAGAGGGCTCTGAGTGCTGCCTCTGGAGCCCGTGCCATAGGTTCGCCACCACTGCAGTAGCTCTTTTTTGTAGTCAGTCTGTTGTGTCTACCTTTCATCAAGCCATTTAAGTTCATAATTATGATTTCAAAGAGCTTCTCTCCTTTTTCTTGCATTGCTGGTCCAGTGGCATTGACTCTTCAGCAGCTGACAACCTTCTGATCAGAAGGGACAGAAGGAGGAGATAGAGTTAACATTTACTTTGCATCTCCGCCATCATTCATCTGCCCTACTTGTTGCCTTGAGACTGCCATTTTCAGGCCTTTCTCCTATCTTTGCTCCTAGGCACACAGAGAGAGCCTTTTCATCCTCCTCAAAGAAGCTAATAAGGTGCTAAGCTACCCACAGCCCCTCCATGTATTTTCTTCACTAAATAAATAAATAAGCCTTACACCTTAAAACCTAACTTAAATAAACCTTCTTTCTCTTAAAGTGACAAACCTGCTTCATTAATCCTTGCTCAAAATAGAATCCCACTCTCACAAATCCCCACATTGTAATCTTATCTTTCCTTCCTGGGTTGCCAGTTCATGGGTGAAGTGTCTAGAAAAATCACAGTTCATGTTCTCAATAGGTCTTCTTTATTTTGTCTCTAAGGCACCAATGTTTTGCAAGCCACAAAGCAGAATATCTAAGTTTATCTCACTGTGAATTTGCTTGCTGAGGGACTTGAATTCACACAGCAAATGATGCCTTATTCCTCATCTATTTCTAAATTACATGGTTTGGGATTTGCCTACATGCCTTGTTAGATACTGAAGGCCAGGAAATTAGAGCTCTACCTGCTGTTGTAAAGGACCTCTCCTCCTATTCCAGCCTTATTTGACCATTTTTATATAATTTTATTATTTTTAAAAAAAATACTAAGCAGAAAAAAAAATAAAAAAAGAAAAAGCTCAGGAAAGAAAAAAGTGAAAAGAAGGAATGAAGAAAGGGAGGGAGGGAGGATAAAAATACATCAACCTCTTACTCTAAGGTTAACATTTGTCTACATTATTTCTATAATCCCATATAATTCTAATCATCCAATCCCCAAATCAACTCTTCGTTTCTTTTAAATTCTCGCAAAAAGTCCAGAAATGTTTTCCAAGTAGAAATAAATGTTGTCAAAGTCTTTTCTTTCATCAAGGCTGTCGATTTACATAGTGTTTTGTGGTTTGTAAGGAGAGGGGTAAGTACTTACTTTGAATAAGAAAGATGGGCCTTAGGCCAAGCCTTTCTGTCAGCCCATTGGCCAAGAAGAGACCTCATCAGCTTCTATAAAATGGCTCCTCTCTGGAGCTCTTTCCCATTTTACTTAAAATAACTGCTGTCTGGCACAAAGCTTTACAGTGTTCATGAATGTCAGGCTGCGAGCAAATCTAGATGGAGAATTGTTTCTTCATCTCCTGGAATCTGATCAGCATTAAGAATCTGTAACTCTGCAGCAGTAAATTTAAGACACCAAGGTAACATTTATCTTGAGTCAGGTTTTCTTGGCAACAATATGGGAGCTAGTGATCTTTCATATAGCCCACTGTAATTCAGAGTCTGGTTTTTGTTCTTATGACTCAAGCTATTTTTTCAAAAATAACTTACAATTGCTATCATTATGTTAAAGGGTGATTTAATTATTTCTAAAGCAATTCAAAGCTTCTATTTTGTAAAAGTCAATTATTTTACCCTTCATCATATGCTTTTTAACAGCTTATGCCTATTTTTACCTTCACTGTTCTACAAAATGACTTAAAGCTTGCACATTCAAGAAAATATTATATGGTTAAATGTTGTTAAGCCTGTTTTTTAATTATTTTAAGAGTAATTTTATTTTAAAAACACAATTACAAAGATAAAAACTAATACAAAAGAAAAATAAAAATTAGAAAGTGCAGAAAAGAAAAAATAGGGGAAAAAAGAATAAGGAAAAATATATAAAGAAAAGACTTACCCCTTCATCACACAAGTATAAACAGTTTTAGTAACTTCTCTGAAAATACAACAAATGATCTCTTCTTCCCATATCCCATCTCTTCTCTATAAAGAAATCCTTAAAACCTCATCATTTCAGTCCTGATCAGCAAAAATCCATAAAGGATTACCAAACATAACAACATATCTATTTTAATCTTGATCAAATAAACCAACTTTGTACTCCTTCTTTTTATTTTTAACAATCTTGATCTTTAGTCCCTTCAAATAATGTCCTAGAACTTGATTTCTTTTTATTTTTCCTGTGTTGCTTCTCGCAAAATTCTTCAAAGCCTTAAGAAGCCTCTTTTGTAAATCCAATGTAGGAAAATTATCCAGATCATTTTCAGTTTCTTATTTGCATATCCCTTTTAATTATTAAGATTAAGTTTCCTTTGTATGTCCGGTATATCATCTTTGGACTTCCAGAGAAGAAATTGCAAACTGAAGAAGGCTCTACTTTTATGATTGCAGCAGAATGAAGAGTAGCAAGTAGTAAATAGCAAGCAAGTAGATTGGCTGTTCCTCTCCAGACAAATAGAAGACCCGAGATTGCCCAAAAGTGCTCCTTATGGAAAAATGCTTTTATGAAAAATGCTTTTGTTTTTAATTCTATTTCAAAAAAAGATAGGATGAGACTTTTGAGGGTTGGACAGTACGCGGAACCAAAAGAAACTGAAGATTACAATTAAAGGAACAGAATACTTGACTTAATAATTAAAATAACATGAACAATATAATATAAATAATATAAAGTAGAGCAGAATATTTTAACATTGGATATATTAATGAATATTTTGGAATAATTGATCCAGAACTAAATTTTAAGAGGATCTGGCTCTAGACTGTGTTAGACTGTGATACATTGTTCTTATTAGTTGTTATGAAAGAGGAATAGGTTTTACTGGACAAGACTGATCTGAAAGTGGATTTAAAAATGACAGGATATAGAATAATATGGGAAAAGAATGTTATGAAGTTGTTGAGGTTATGCAGACTTTAGAGAGTCTATTTAAAAAGAAATGAGAAGGAAGCCAATTCTTTTTGACTAAAACTGCATAAATATAACAGATACATATATCATCAGTGGGAGAAGGGCGTTCCATAAAAAATACTGCAAACATCCATTAGAATGGATAATTATCCAACAAGATGCTTACATTTCAATATACTGTATCTTTAGAGTTCTTTTCACCTTCAAACTTCTAACATGTTTCAGAGATATAATAATAATAATAATAATAATAATAATAATAATAATAATAATAATAATAATAATAATAATAATAATAATAATAATAATAATAATAGTTGACAGACTTTATCTACCAAGGCAAGTAGATGGGCGTGGAATGCTGCAAGTACATCAGATGGTTGAAGAAGAAAAAATGGCTTTGGAAGAATATCTAAAGAACAATGATGAAGATGCACTGAAATTAGTATATCAGGAAGGCTTACTGACTACTGGAGAGACCAAACTGGCCTACAAGAAAGACCAAATGAAGAACAGAATAGAGGCATGGGAAGACAAAGCACTACATGGCCAGTACATTAAAAAAAATAGCTGGGAAAGCAGATAATAAAAAGACCTGGCAATGGCTAAGAGCAGGAAAATTGAAGAAAGAGACTGAGGGACTAATTCTGGCTGCACAAGACAAAGCCTTAAGGACAAATGCATATAAAGTCAAAATTGAGAAGACAGCAACAGACAGTAAGTGCCGCCTATGCAAAGAAGCTGAAGAAACAGTGGACCACCTGGTAAGCTGCTGCAAGAAGATCGCACAGACTGACTACAAGCAGCGGCATGACAAAGTAGCAACAATGGTGCATTGGAAGATCTGCAAGAAATCCTAGCCATGAAAACTGACACCGGACCCAGAACAACACAGTACACCACCACCATTCACCCTCACTAGACCCAAACCCAAGCCCAAACCCATCCCTCAGACAAAATGCAACCACCATCCAGAAGCCAAACCACGACGACATCACCAGCTGCTGCACCTCTCTCCAACCCCCACACAAAGCAAACGGACACATGCCATGAACACAGAGCTAGACCACAAACTCGGAGCCAAACCAAAGCCCAGTATGCTACATCACAGCCTTCTGCTCTGGACATCACATCACAGAACTCAGGAGGTTACAACGCTAAAGCCCAGGATGTTACAATACAGCCAACCACCCTGGATGTTGCAACACAAAACTCAGGATATCACTACTCTAGATCTCAGGATGTAATCACACAACCCATTACCCAGGTTGTTATAACACAAAAGACTAATGGGCACACAGCCAGCAACTCAACAGGTCAAGTTAAAGCAGAAGAGTAATAAGTTTCCATGGTATGATATGATTTTAAAGAAGAACTTCAGCTTTGAAGTGCTGAACATCATGATATGGAACCAGAGGAAAAGTAAAATGAAGACAAAGACATTATTAATAAAGAATGTGAAAACAGATTGCAAAGGCCCAGAAAATAAAGGAAAGCAACTGGATATAAGAGCAAATGATAGAAATTGCCAAGAAGAAAAGAAAAGCCAAAGCTGAGAGAAAGATTTCAGAAAGGAGTTTAACAAAAGAATTTCAAAGAACTACTAGAAGAGACAAGAAGCAAAGCTTTGGTAAAGACATCAAAGTTGGAAAAGGAAAAACAAGGAAAGTCTTACAAAAGATCTCCAAATTCGGAAGGAGATTCTAATCTTGAATTAGGAAATAAAAACTGATTCCAAAATGATGGAGCAGAATTGGAGAGAATATACTAAAATTCTCTGCAGTGGAGATGTCAACACCCAAGAAATCTTAAAAGATATTCCCTATTTATGAGACTCTCTAGTACTAAAATATGAAGTTAGATCAGCATTCTGATCATGATCAAACTGGAAGGAGTAGATAGGATATTTTGATAAATATGACAAGCAACAGAAGAATCTCTGAAGTTCTCACCAAACTATGAAAGGAAGTCTGGAAAATGACACAGTAGCCCAACAGGCTGGAAGAAGTCAGCCTACATACAGTACCAATGCCAAAGAAATAAGACTTAACAAAGTATGCAAACTACCGGTATTATATAATATCCTTAATTTCACATGCTAGGAAAATAATTCTTAGAAACAGCTAACACAAATTGGAACCTTACTTGGAAAGAGAGATATCAGATTTTCAGGTTGGATTTAGAAATACCTGAGGAACAAGATATACTGTATTATTAATGATGAATGTGGTGGATAATTGGGAAAGCCAAAGTGTCAGGATTATGATCAACAGTTTGTTCCCCTTTCTTCCAAGAGGTCATTTGATAGTGTTTGATTAAAAACAAGGTATTCTGTGGATCTCACAGCAAGACAAATTTATTTCACATGAGAATCTTGTGGTTTGATGAGCTGAGTCACTACTAATTTCAGTGTGAGACACTAGCCACGCTGAAGAATGTTCAGGAAACAAAATTCATTTGAAAGAAAGAAAAAGAAAAACTTCATTCTTCAATAAGTTTTACACAGATGAGCACAGCCCTGGCGTTTTAGAAGAAGGAATTGTTATATTTCTGAATGTGCCTGTCTTGCCTTCCATATTCCACCTAGCGTGCGTGCATATGCCTGAAGAACTCTTTTTCTCTATTTCTTGGATTAACTTGTATCATTAGCAAGATTTGTATGCAGAAATAATAAGGGTAGGATGCCTCCCTAACAGTTTCAGAAGTGTGCTTCCCTCCTAGAGACTTTTACCTTATGAGGGTGAAGGTTTGTTCTCCGAGCTTGTGGGTTGGTTTCCGAACATTTCGTTACCTAGCGCTGAAGATGTTACCTAGCCTGGTAACGAAATGTTCGGAAACCAACCCACAAGCTCAGAGAATGAACCTTCACCCTCATCCTATACCAGTGGTGGCGAACCTATGGCACGGGTGCCAAAGGCGGCACGCAGAACCCTCTCTGTGGGCACGCGCGCCGTTGCCCCAGTCCTAGGCCTTCAGCTGGGTTTATAAAACCTTTTTGCTTTAGGCCTCCGCCACTGTGTGCAAAAAAAAAAAAAAGGTTCAATCAATGAGTCAATTTCAACTTCTCGCAGGAAAAAAAAGATCTTGCAAAGTTGGAATTGATTGATTTAACTTTTTAGTCCCACCCAGTCTGCCGTTACCATTGCAGCCACGCCCACCCAATGGGCCACACCCACCCAATGGGCTACACCCACCCAATGGGCCACACCCACCCAATGGGCCACACCCACCCAATGGGCCACACGCACCCAGCACCCGACAATGCATAAGTGGGTTTGGGGTTGCAGTTTGGGCACTCGGTCTCTAAAAGGTTCGCCATCACTGTCCTATACCCAAGCTACAGATATTCGCCACTATTGCAAACTTTTACCTTATCTTTGGAGGCAAGCAGGAGCTCCAGATTATAAGGAGGCATGCTCAGAGACTTTGTTTATTCCAAAAAATGGTGACATCTCAGCTCTATAGGTGCAACCAAGGTGTTGTTCTCTTAGTGTGCCTCATGTTTGGCCTAACTATGTGACCAGCTGAACAAATTTTACCTTATTGTAAAGCTACACTGACAGAGCAACACTGAAAGTCCATATTTCGTTTTTTCTTTTTTTCACCTCAAGAAACTAGGGATGGTCTCTTCTGAGCCTCTTGCCCTGCCCATGTCGTGCTGAGGGCTCCATTGCCTTTTATCTGACAGTTATCTTAAATGTTTCCCAAGGTCACTCCCATACACCATTACAAAGCTGTAACTTCCCCACCTTTAAATGGCCAATTCCAATTCACCTGGTAACTCAACTTGCCTGGTGTACTAAAACAAAGTTACTAAGCATATAGAAAGTTATTTTAAAATAAGATGTTGACTTGTGCGTCAAGTCTGCCTCCCAGGGAAAGCATTCTGAAAGTCCCACTTTTTAAGAAGCACCTCTCCCCTATAGTCATTCCACCGCATTTCACTTGATGGAGGCACCAAGTGGAAATGGTTCCCTAGTTAGTATATAAATGATCTCTGTCAGAGAATGAACATATTTTATTCCACTTTATTCTATCATGGAATTCAAAGTGATATCCAAATTTGCCATCAGCAAACAGAATCAAATCTGCAAGGATTAATATTAGAAAAAACATGAAGTACATGAAGTTCTATGCACCCTTCTTTATGGAAGCTCAGTGGGTTACCTTCAGCTTGCAAATTAAAGGGAGAATATAAATCTGATAAAAATGTACCCCTCAGAGCTTTATAATCTTTTAAAATTATTTTCATTGATCAGAAAAATCAAATTAATCTAAACAGTTATTAATTGATTCAATAGTAAAATATCATTTTCTTCACTGTGATTTCTTGTTTTATGCTATTTAACTGCAGCATCTATCAGATGGTCTATCTAAAACTGCCAGTAAGATGTATTTTATGTAATAATTCCTTNGGGGGGGGGGTTTCTCCTCCTTCTAGGAAACAGTGTAATTGTTTAATTCTTTCCCTTCTGAATATAGTAATGTTTATATCCCATTGCAAACATAGAGTGCCCTAATTATCATCGGGTTTCCTGTGGGAGGAATATTTAGCCTTCCATATCAGGAAAATTAACTTCCCTCCTTTCCTAGGGGGGAAATGAAAGGGAAACTATCTTCCAAACTACAGTATATGATTTGCATTTCAGGATCTAGAAACAACGTTGTATTTTGCTTTCAGGTTGCCTCAAGGTACAGAAGGAAATCATAGTTGTTCGACATTCCATTCATGTCTTCATTCTCCTCTGGTTGTGTAGTTCTAGATTGTAGACAGAATTTTACCTAGATTGGCTTTTTCAGCAGCACAGCCTGGATCTGGATAGGAGAAAGAGGAAGAGACTTAGGATAGCCATCCTGGAATCTTCCAGGATATATCAGTTAGGGTGAGAGTAGAATCTGGCAAGATTCTGTCTATTGTGCGTAGGCAAATAAAAAACTTAACTTTGGTTGAATTGCTTTTCATCAACCTTGGGCTTAGCTTGGCAGAACACTTCTAGCTATGTTTGCATAATTCCCCTGCAATCTTGTACCTTATGTTCTAAAGAGGGAATGCTTTAACTAATAATGTATTACTATAATTCCAATTCACCTGGTAACTCAACTTGCCTGGTGTACTAAAAGAAAGTTACTAAGCATATAGAAAGTTATTTTAAAATAAGATGTTGACTTGTGCATCAAGTCTGCCTCCCAGGGAAAGCATTCTGAAAGTCCCACTTTTTAAGAAGCACCTCTCCCCTATAGTCATTCCACTGCATTTCACTTGATGGAGGCACCAAGTGGAAATGGTTCCCTAGTTAGTATATAAATGATCTCTGTCAGAGAATGAACATATTTTATTCCACTTTATTCTATCATGGAATTCAAAGTGATATCCAAATTTGCCATCAGCAAACAGAATCAAATCTGCAAGGATTAATATTAGAAAAAACATGAAGTACGTGAAGTTCTATGCACCCTTCTTTATGGAAGCTCAGTGGGTTACCTTCAGCTTGCAAATTAAAGGGAGAATATAAATCTGATAAAAATGTACCCTCAGAGCTTTATAATCTTTTAAAATTATTTTCATTGATCAGAAAAATCAAATTAATCTAAACAGTTATTAATTGATTCAATAGTAAAATATCATTTTCTTCACTGTGATTTCTTGTTTTATGCTATTTAACTGCAGCATCTATCAGATGGTCTATCTAAAACTGCCAGTAAGATGTATTTTATGTAATAATTCCTTGTGAAAATGTTCATAATACAGTTTATTTGCATCCATGATGAAAGCCATCTATGTCTTTTTTCCATTTTCTGCTTTCTATTATAGAAAGCAGTCATCAATTTTAAAAATAGATTGGCATTATTTGTGTTCTTTGAATACTATGGTATGACTAATGTGTTAGAAACTTCAGAGATGTCCACAAGTAACAAAGTTATATGCATTCTACCCAGTTCTAAGACAAAATTAGCTCTTTAAATGAACAAAACTTTTCTTACCTATAAATTTAGATAAAAATAGTTCTACATAATATAATATACTTGGGTTGGGATTGCCATCCTTGGGAAAAATAAGATTTATTTATAACATTACATGGTGGATCATCACTTGTTTACTCCAGATAACTTTGAGTGCTCTATTTAAATTTATTTATTTATTTATATCCCTCCCCCCCATTTTAAGCAACTCTGAGCAGCTCACAACAAATGTTCTTCAGTATATTTTTAAATAACTAAAATGAATATATAAGGACAAAAGGGAGCTAGAAGTTGCATTATAGATATACATATATAGAGAGATAGATCTTTTTTGAATATTATATATATACACACATATACTCAGGCAGAGTATGAGTGAGCACCAGTATGGTAAGGTGCTTTAATAGCTCAACTAAAATAGGGAGATCTAAGTTCCATTAAGCATGGAAACTGGTTGGATGGCTGTGGGCTGGTCACTCTTTCTTAGTCTAAAGTGGGAAACCGGAAAATATCTATCCGTCAACTCATATTAGACTAGAAGGGTAAATTTTTGGTCCACAATAAATAGATCTTCATCCAGCAGACATCCTCCCCCTTAACCCTGGCATGTGAGAAAGAGAGGACCACCATGATTGATGGGCCTCTATTTCGGCTCTCCTACCTGTATTTCTATGTTGATAGACAAGATCTGAAGATAAGGTTAGGGGGAGTCAGTTGAATATGTATGCAGAGTTCTCCATTGAAAGATCATGGTAATTGCAATCACCTGATCAGATTTAAAGCCTGCCTTCAGCTTTTGATGTCATTGTGGTTTGTTAGGAAAGCCTAAGAGACAGAAAAGCAAGAAGCAGGAAGATCAAAAATACAGAATGTGTTTATATCTCCCTCCTTGGTCTGGATTTTTAAATACTTAAAAAGGCCTTCAGCCTTTACTAGGCAAAACTCTCATATACAACAAATTTGAAGTATCTGGAAAAGTCAGCAAGCACTATACTTAAAGCTATTACTTGCATTTGTTTTTCTCTGTGTTAGGAATAGTGGTCTAATGAGGATACAATTTAATGATGTAAGTTCTAGATTGCAAAAGCCCATACCACAATTAATCCCTAATAGTCACAAAACTGTTTATTGTTCTGATAAAACAACATAGTAAACTATTATACTGACTTAAATAAAAATGTGAAATGCTAGCTGGGTGAAACACTTGGAAAAATCTATCATACATAATGATGACTCTTACAGAGGACAGTCCAGCTTATTGTTGAGTACTGCTCTTTAAACACTAGTTTGTCCCTAGAAAATGGATACCTGCAAGCATAATTAACTGTATCTCTTTCCTGCTATACAGGCTTACACGAGAAATGTTCTATGATCAACAATAAGTCATATTTTGCAACAAAACTCTAATTTTAAAGTTCTTCTTCCTGAACAAGAACTGTGGATTAAATCAATGCAAGAAACTAAATGATCTAGGGCACCAGCACTTTCTTTTATGGAAATGCTGCATCACTATTGAAAGATTTGAGAACCACCATATAAGAGCCAACAATGTGGTGCATATAAGCCCCATAGGACCATATATTAAATATATTTTAATTTAACGTCCACATTTTTTGAGATTTTGCTAGTTCCCTAAAACCAGTGTCAGATTTAGGATATGAATGCCAAAATATTACATTATTTCAATAAAATTCTGGGTGCTTATTTGAAATTAAATTAAAAATCATTTCTCAGCCTGAGTCACTTCATTTATTGGCTCCCACCAAAAGATGATTTTATGTACACTATCTTGAGCTCTTTAGAAGAAAGTCAGGAATACAGAAGTAATATAAATACAAACATTATGTAAAGTAAAGCATTAGAGGCTTTGCATGTGATCATTCTCCTCTATCTTTGGGTCCAGTTAGTTCTGCTTCCTGCACTCTCTGACTTGTAAAAGGAAAGTTGAAAAAGGGTTGAAATCATGTTTCTTCGAACTTCCATTTAGAAAGCTGTGTTTGCCTTTGAGCACATGTGAGTCTACCTCCCCTTGGGACTTCCTGGCTGAACATGCAGAGGTTAGGAGGAGCAAAGCACAGGATGTGCAGGACATGTGGCTGGAGAGAACGGGTTGAGAGCCAGGATACACCAACTGCCCCATCCTTGGTGCACTTTAGTCCTCTTGTGCTCATTAAGAGCACCTGAAAAGGCTTTCTATAGATTAGGATATATCTATTCTACTCATTTATTGGAGAAAAACCTTTTGTGCTATCTTGATAATGTTCCCTCTTACAGAACCCAACTATACAGTAACTAAGCACTGTGATGAAATTTCATGAATACACAAAAATGTCATTAAAATCAATAATTAATCCCTGTGGTGTGCATTCTTATACTGGATTTCAGTGAAAGCTAATGTGTCTTTGCCGGTAGTAACAAAGAATATATTTTCAGGAAAGAAATATCAATCCATCCAACTGCTTTCCCATCAGATAAGAGAGGCAACGCCAAAACATGATACTTATTTCAGTGATTCCATTGAGCTGGATCCTCAGTTATTGGGAAAACTATACTCTTTTTTTTAAGCTTCCTTTTGTCTAAAATGCCCCTAGAGTCAACCACTCAATGCTGGAAACTTTCCTATTTTGTGAACTACCAGGGCTGGGTTCAGGTCAGTAACGAGTTCGACAAAGCACAGCATAAACATTGTATTTCATGTTGCTTCCAAATGCTTCTGGTATGTAATTAAAATTACAATTTAATTCATTGACATGTATTTCATAAATAGTGTGGAGGTGGAAGGGCAGGGTAGGCAAGATAAGTAGATACTTGATTTCTTTGTGTCGTCAGTCAGGGATTAAGAAACTGGGAGATGAGATCATCTCTTGAGTATCGAATTTTCTGTCTCTGTTACATATACTTACTATGCGGGAGTACCCTGATGTCCACACTTTTCTCATGAAGTGTCATTTGCGAATGGACACTCCCTATCTCCAATGTGGCCTTCAGATAGTTTTCTGATGCTCAACCTCATTTCTTCTCAGCTCAAAAACTATGCCAGCCCCTACATATCCTTTCCTCCCTGACCTTTGACTACCACTGAGCAATATTGGTGGCCAAAGCCCACATTTAATTTGGGAGACTAAGAGTCGGTGTGGTCAGGGCAAGATTTAAGAGGAATTTGGGTGTTTTTCTTAACATTCTGGTATTATGCCTATTTTCATGTGTTTTCCACACCAACGTAGCAGAAAACTACTATCAATCAGAAAGGGCACTCCAGGGGCTATGCAAAGAAGGTTCAGATGGAGCTATCATACTGGCTATGAAGACAGACCCCGTAAAAGGAACTACTGAAAAATGTAAGAGTTTTTTAAAGTAGTGGCCAGAAGTGCAAGGAATCAGCTCAGCCACTAGACTTGCCATTTGACAAGAGTTCTTAGAAGGTCTCTGTTCCCAAACCTTCTGGGTGGCCGTTGACCACTAACCATAATATAGAGACCTTCAGAAATAGTTGATTATGCCTATACTCACATGCAGTCAGCCACTAACCATATATATAGATAGAAGACAAGTTACAAGGCAGCAGTTCAGAGTTGAGTCAAAGATGGGGACAGAAACAGTGAACAGGACATTATACTACTGTATGTCCACAGTTCTAGGAACCAGTCCAATTTATGATCAGACACAATCAAAATAATTGTGAACCTCTTTTTTTGAGATAGATCTATGGCAACTGAGTTAAGAGTTTAACTTTTAAACTTTACTACCCATTTTTCAGACCACTCTGTTAATTGCAATGTCTTTGACAATTTCCATAACCATCGTTGGTGCATCTTGTTCTTTGCTATTCTTCTTCTGATCAAAAGGATAAACCCTACTGATGACTTCTATTTCCTCTGCTCCCCTGGATAATAATTCTGCCATAAACATTCATAATCCACAGTTATGGAAAGTAGCCAGTTGAGGACAAGTGGAATGGAATTCAAGCCATGCCTGGAATTCTAATTTGAGACAGCTCTAGAGAAGAACTTAACAACTCTTTGCTGGTCCTCTTGGGTCTGAGGTTTGACAGGAAATGAGTTTGAAAGGTTCAGAGGCAGGTCACAGAACACGCATCACTGCCAGTTGCTCTGATGACCCCAAACAGTATGTTTTGAGAAACTTAATACACATGCTTATTATTAAAGCTCTTTTTCCTTGCAAAAGTCACGTCGAAAACCGGGTTCCATTAGAGACATGGCTAGCCTATTGCATCCTTCCTCCTCCACATTCTTCTCAAGTGAAACCTATTAGCTGACCTAAGACTGTAACGATGCAAGCAATCCTGTGTTGTAACTAGGGGACAAATGCAAAAAAATAATTTGTTTACAGGAACTTTCCAGAATTGCTTCCTTTGCAACATTTGTTGTGGTTAACAGTCGCCCCCAAATCCAGGAACAAACAAAGAGCTGGAAATTCCTAAGATCTGACTCCTGTGGAGCACAATCAGATGAAAATAGTTCCTGGAATATAACTACTGAAACATAGAAAATTGACCAGACTAAATGCATCTACACCAAAGTTTACAAAAAGGCAAATATAAATGGACGCAAGTAATATAGAGCAGTGAAAACCTGAAGGTGTTTTTGTCCTTGCAGAGCTGCAGAAAGGCTTCTATCAAGTCGCTCCTTTGCTGCAAAGAAAATGAAAAAAAAAAACCAACCCAAAACCATACCCCAGGGATTCCTTTAACAGTTCCCACCTCAGTATTCATGGAGTAAAAAAGTGAGGCTAAACGTATCCATCCTCAGCAGAGCACTAAGCATCTGCATAACTGAAGTCAGACAGGTCTTCTCGGTGAATCACAGATAGAGCTATTATAAAGTCACAAGAGAGAGGATTCTCTATGAGATAGAATGGTTTGTGTGTCTTAGTACTGTATATGAAGATGGATATCAATTAATTTTATAAGTGAGGTGCCTTATTCATTATTCATTATTCTTTTATTATTTAATTATTCTTTTATTCTTGGTCTTTTTTTGGCAAATGTGTCATTTTGTGTGTGTGTCTGTGTATGTACACATATATGTGTATGCATATGAGGACAGGAAGGCCTGGAGGAACGTTGTCCATGGGGTCGCAATGGGTCGGACACGACTTCGCAACTAGCAACAATGAGTGTGTATGTGTGTGTATCTATATCTAATCTATCATCTACATATATCCATATCCATATCCATATTCATATACATATACACATGGCTCAATAGTACTAACTATGAGAAGAATTTCAGAAAAGTTAAGTAAAATTGAATTATATTAAAATGTTGGCTAAGACAAGTCAAAGAAAATCAAGACTGAAAGAAGAAAAACTGATACACAGAAGTCAGTTTGACAGCCATTTTTGCAGAGTACATTTAAAAAGAGGAGCAAGACAATCCACACACGGGGGCATTTCTAGTTTCTTAGTACGGGAAAGGAAATGGAATAGCACTAATTCCAAATCAGCAATTCATTCTTTAACATGAACGTAAGTGATCTTGAATCCTGCTATTTCTCTGGAGAAGTGGACAAAATCATATTTTGGGAGTTTCTCTCTGGTGAGGTCTAGTACTTGTTTTCCCTGTGTGACTATAATAGATACACTTTTTTCTTAATGATAAGGGTATAAGTATTTTTCAGATAAAGCTATCACATATGAAGGGAAACAATGATTTTTAAAAAATCTTGAATTCTGAAAAAAATGTGACATAAAAGATGATGGAGAACAGATGTTTGTTGCTCTTCTTAATAGAAGGTTCGGACCCAAAATAATTCATATCCTTTTATGACACCTAAAAATCTGCTGGATGATGTAATTAGCTAACGATAGAGCTGACTTTGGATGGGCATTTGCAGGTCAGATAGGTTATTAGAACACTTCAGAATTAAACAGACAAAAATTTAGTTTGAATTCTTTTTCCTAAGAACCATTGATTAGGAGTCACTGAAATTCCCTCACAGATGTTTTTCAAATGTTGAATTCTTGCCTCCACGGCCCAGCAAAGGGAATATAAAACATCATGTTTCAATATTGCAAGCCAACCTTAAATTATTCTTAAAATTCTTCTTTGGCATCACATATGCCAAATCTAACACTTAATTCATTCTTATGAAATGTTGAGGTTGATCCATGCATTGGAACCAAGGAGTTTCTTTCACGGGTTTGGACCAAGTATCTATATGTCTTTGTGGTGGTAAATAGATAAATGTAGTCTTTATTGCAGAGCAGTGTTGGAATTGATCTTCTGGGGAAAGTATCTTGACCCTATTTGGGGCTGGGATCCATTTTGGAATACATTCATGATTCATGTCCAATAATGTATTCCAAAATGGAATACGTTCAGTCTGACTGCATTCTAATCTGAGGGCAAGATTAGACTGAATTCAAGAAATATCTAAGCTTGCTGAACCGTCAAAATCTGGGAAATATATTAATATCTCCTAATAGCAACATATGGCTTCATGTAAGAGAAATAGTTCCATGAAATACAATCTATTAGCCACATTTAATTGGTGAAAGATATCAGCAAAGAGATACAGAGTGAACTAATTTAGCAAAAAGTTCCTATTTTTGAAGCTGAAAAAAAACACCAGAACTTAAGAACAAGTTTGAGGTCTATGGTGGCCTGATCTTTAAAGTTGGGAACACACATTACATATGAAGAACATAATCTAACCCAAAATTAATAATTTAACAAATAATAATCTCACAAAAATCTCACAAAAAATATCTAACCAAAAAATAGCACCATACTAACGCAATACATTCCCTATGTTTTAAGCAGAGGTTCTTCATAAGAGAACACACTGCCCCAATCCCAGAAGGAATGGAAATAGCTTAGACTACATTGTTTCTTCTTGCCAAAGCAGCAAATGAGCTAAACAAAAAAAATCCGAAGTATTTTAATTGATCCCGCCTGGCTCTCCAGGGTGTGCTGATTCCTCAGCTTGTGGGCAACAGAACCAAGGAAGTTGTCCTGTAGTGATCTGTCATCCCTCTGCTCAAAAAATGGAATGCACAGACCAAGGCTTGACTGACAAGCCATCTGACCACAAATATAAAAACTGACAAGACGCACCTTCCAAGTGCAGAGTGATGTAGACAAAGGTCAAAGAGCCTCATTTCACTGTAGACTAACAGCATTTCTCTTAATTTAATTAGCTATTGCTACACTTCAGTTGCGCACATTCCAATGAAGGCATATTTGAAAGAACTGGTAATTCGTTAAATTAAAGGGAGGCTTCAAACACCGATTAAAATGTACTTAATAGCATCCCACCCACCCCAAGTAGACCTCTACAAATGACTTAAACAGTCATAAACTATTCAGATTTCTCATTTCTTTGCAATACAATAAGGATAAAGCTGATGTATTGTTGGAATTATGCTGTAATCTTATAAAGGAAAAGTTATGAAACAGGCAACAGCTTCTTAAATAATAAATAAAAATAAATATAAAGGATGGAAAACAGTTTAAGAATAGGGGCATGCAAAAATATTTTAAATGTCAAACACTCCATTTCATATTCCAAACAGTTGTTTCAAGTTTGGTATGGGTTGTTCCAACTGTTGTGATAGCATTTCATGCTCACAATAATGTTGTCTCAAACCCCTTCCAAAATAATCAGAACAATCCATGTCAAACTGCAAGCAAGTATTTTAAACTTTAAATGTTTTGTACTCCCTAGCTTAGGAGGCAAAAGGGCACCTGCATTCATCAAGCAGAGGACATGAAAGCTAGACGTATCACATTCACCATGCATGTTTTCTTTACATTTCTGTTTTCAGCATGGCAGAAATTCATATGCCAGGGATTCATTGCAATCTCTTTTAAGAATACATTTTTCTCTCAACAGTACATAACAGAATAACAGAGTTGGAAGGGACCTTGGAGGTCTTCTAATCCAACCCCCTGCTCAAGCAGGAAACCCTATACCATTTTGTTGTTGGTTGTCCAATCTCTTCTTTAAAACCTCCAGTGTTGGAGTACCTGCAACTTCTTGTGTATCAGGGCAAAGCTCAGGACCCAAAGTATTGAGATCAGCCTGTATGCTAAACTATAGTTTAATCAGTGGCCCCATTCATAAAACTTTCTAAGCCAAGCCAAGCAAAGCACACATACTCTAGTGCACAGGTAAGCAACTCTATGGAGTGACCTGGAGACTCAATCTGGATCTTGATTCCAAACAACTTTACTCAGCACTAATGTTATTATTTAAACCTGAGATTAGGCTTACATAATTCTGGCAAATAGATGGTATTTCAGTAATTGGGATGCTGCTGCATACTTGATTTCACTGTTCCTATTTCAAAAGAGCAGTCTGTTCCTCTTTTGAATCCTTCAAATTGGTGGGGTATTGTTTACATTCAAGCTTGTCATGATAGTTTGATGTTCTTCAGGCCAGGTGTTATTTTCAATAGTTGATCATAATAATTTTGTTTGCTTTGTTTGTTACAGGATGTTTACGTTTCATTTTTCCCCCTTTCACAGCTGTTCATATTGTTTGCTTGTACTTAACCTGCCTCGCTGTAGCTTTCTAGGCATTTCAAACCAAGATGAAGATTAAAAAATTCAATAAAGATTAGAATGCAAAACAACAAAAGATACAGTTTCTGGAATTGGAAGTCCTCTTGTGAACCTTTTGTGGATGGAATTGTACAGATTTAGACCCTTCTGTCATCATTCCCATGAACTGCAGTCTTGAGAAATAACTGAAGAGCAAATAAATGTGTTTAGGTTAAATAACATCCAGGTGTAGAAGCAGCTGTAAAAATGGATATGCTATGGGAAGAGAAGGTGAGCAGAAAATGTTGCTTGTGCCCTTCACAAACAACACAATAGAACAGAGACATTAAAATGATTCTCATTAGAACAATTTAGGATCTCAACCTGCTTAGGGGACCATTGATAAAATAGGCTAACATAAAATAATCTCAGCCTTTCCCAGCAGATATGCTGGCTCAGAATTATGGGATTTGAAGTCCAGTATATCTCTAAAGAATGTCCATTAAAGAAAGCAGGTATAGCTTGTGTTGTTAATCAACATGATGTTTTATACCAGTGGCAACACATACACATCACACACACAAAAAAGCAATCAAACCACTAGTGAAAGGTAGGTAATGAGTGTTCTTTATCTATAAAAAGGGGTATACATATATTTTGTTTAAATTTGTAGAATGAAAGATAAAGGCACATATGGATTAATTATTATAGCAAACATATAAAGTTTTTTCCAGACCAAAAGGTGGCAGCTTTTCACTGCTTTTCACTCAAAATTAAGTGGGCATGTCTCAATATCATTAATATGTATTTATGTAACTCACTTTTTCTAATCTGTGATAAGAAATGAATTGAAATATTCTGCTTAATCAACACCTGAATACAGTTTGAAATCAAAAATAGCAATAGAAAAAAACACTTCCAACAACTGAAGCATTCAATTATGTCAGTTATACAGTTAATTATGTAAGATTAATTACGATTGCCCAACTCCCACCCCCTAAATTTTAAGTCCACAAAGGAAAATTTAAAATTGTAATACAGTAATATAATTTAAAATGTTCCTTCTGTGACTTAAAGTTATTATTGTTGTTGTATTAATACAGTTGATGTGGTAACATTTCCTAGTAATGAAATAACCACAAGTTGAATTTTTGCAGTTACTGTGTATTTTGGATTGCAGTTTTTTGCAGTTACTGTATATTTTGGATGGACTAGTCCTTAGAAATGCTCCAAAAAGCAAATGTCATAGTAATCAGAAACATTTTCCCAAGTGGAATAGAGTTGCAGAATTGAAATATTAGAAGGTACTTGGAGATCATCTAGCCCAACTATCCACTCAGTGCAGAATTAACCACTACAGCATTCTTTTCAATCTGACACGCTACACTGTCTTTGATTAATCACTTTAGTAAAGAAGAGTCCAACACTTCTGAAAATAATCTGTTCCACCGTTGAATGACTGGAACTCTCAGGAATTGTTAGGACTGTTTAATCTATACCGGGTTAGTTTTTTCAAGTATTTAAAGTATCCCATTATTAGTGTGACTTTTCTCTCTGAAAATTGGTAACTTAGTTCAGGAAGACATTATCCAGATCTTCTGCCTGTTCTGACAGTCTACACCACAACCTTATATAATTCTTTGTTAGTTTGTTTTTTTGTTTTCCTCTTTCCTTTTATTCATCATGAGCCATCATGTTGAGTCACAATCTAAAACCATGCCTTGGAACACTTGAAGACTTCTTCAAGATGCCAAAAAGAATTACAGTGAGACATTTTTATCAAGCCTTCCTAGGTTTTAAACTTTCCTCTTATCTAGGTGTTCTAAAGTTAATAATGCAACAATTCACCCGGAAATAGAGTTTGTTTTACTGATCAAATTCTGGAAGAGGCAACCTCTCACAATTCCAAGCCATGACATAGCTCCATTAAAACTCAAGCTGAAAGCCAAGATCTTCCAGCTCAAGAGACCCCAAACAGCAAGAAATAGAAGCAACTGGAAACGGGCCTTGTGTACCAGCCAGTCAGTCAGACCAGACACACCTGATGTTGTCATTGCAGTCTTCCTTGTATTCTTATTTTTTAGGTAACCAGTTTTTTATAGGCATGGTTACAGATGCTCTTTTAATTCTTTTTTTAAAGTAAAAATTATATTTAAATACAACAAGGACAAGGCAATGGGAACAACCTCTGTTTTCTTTAGTCATGATGGCTGCCATGATTTAAATGAACGGGAAATGCAGAACAGCATGCACTCAAGAGTATTTCTTCTTTTTCAGTAAAAGCTGGAACACTTTTTCTGAAAAGTAGGTTATTATTTATAAAATAAATAAAAGAAAAATAAAGGAAAGAGGTGTCCTTTGTAAGATGAAAAAGAAAATCAGCAACTGTGGTCCCCAACCTGCTTTTTTCTCTCTTTTTGGGGATAATATTTTGAGGATGACCCTTGCATTTTTAAAAAGTTGTTTATATAAATTGGCCCTAAGCCCTGACTAAATCACTTGAAATGAAACTTTATTGTGCCTAAAACAGATAAATAACATTTTAAAACAATCCCTGTGATAACACAGCTGCTAGGAAAGTTAAATGCAGTGACAATATTTGTGATGCAGCCCAAGGTGCTTAGTAGCTGGAGTTTATTTAAGGCAGGAAGAATCACCTCTCATCACATTGTTCATCAGGCTGTTTATTAACCTGGCAATTAACATACTCAAGGTTTGTTTTCATTAACACTGATGTTCAGCTTTGATTATTTCTGTGGTTCCATCTCAGATCATTGTTCTGGAGCAGAAAAAGCAAACATAAAACCATACTTCCAAAATATTCATTTGCACAAACAAATCACAGGTGTGTAGACATGTGTGTTCTGTGCTTTGGATCCTTTCTCTTTATTATTTTGCTATGGGTATCAAATATACATTAGTTGTAGCTGCTGCAATCATTTATAGAAATGCTTGGTTGCTCCCAGGATTTTGCCATCCCCAAATAAATTCCATACAGAATTTAACAAAATGCTCAGGGGACCTGTCTAATTTTATGTGGGAATAGATCTCATTAAATTTAAGAGAAAAATAAACCTCAGCCCCAGTCAAGCCTGTCTGCCCAGAAAACAAAGGGTGATGATTCTGCAGACAGAGACATGAACACTGGGAAAGAGGTCCCAGACCTGCACTGCAAAAACCCAGTTGACCACAAGATGGCAGCACAGAGCTACAAAAAGGATGACCCTTGCTAAAAGGTTCTTTTAGCTATCAGCAGGGTTTCAACAGCCCTAGTAGAAAGAGCTTAAATGCACTTCTCCTTTTTGTCTGTTACACAAACAAGCATAAGATTTTTTTTTAAGAACAAGAAAGTCAAATATCCTTGTACATGGGAAAGACGAGAGAATGCACTAAATCAGACATGTCAAACTCGCGACGTCACGTGACGTCGCGCAACGTATCGGAGCTTTTTCGCCATTACCGGCAATGGGTGGGCACAGCTCCGGTATGATGAAACTGGCCCGCGGGCCGGAAGTTTGACACCCCTGCACTAAATCACATATACAAGGTAGCAAATAAAAGTCAATTAATTATGCTATATATTACTTGTCTAAGCAGACTCTGTTGTAGAGTTCCTTGCCAAGTTGCAAATCTAAGGGAAAAAGTTAGTATTTTAGACATCAGATGAGTTTACTTTCTCAAGCAACAAACGCTTGTGCCTTTTAAGTTACAAGAGGTATACTCCAGTTTGCTCAAAATTAAATTGTTGTTCTGCTACTCCACATTCTCTGAAGCAATAGTAAGAAACAAAGTACAATGTATGATTTCTCCTACGCAAGTAAGAAACACCAAGCTAAAATGTAGGGATTTATCCTGAGTCTGGCTACGGTATTTGAAAGGCCAATTGGTACAATTCCATTACAATTTCAATTACTACATGCCAATGGGCAGAAGATATTGTTTGTTGTTTGATTAATTTGTAAAAATACCCGATACTGTCATTCTCCAGATATGTTATGACAGCATTTTAATTTTTGTTCAGACCCCAGTATCGGTTAACTTTAAAAAAATAACCTTAATAAGAGGCAGAACTCCAGTGATTACAAATTGGCTGTGTTTTTGTAAACTCAAAGCCTCCCACAGAAACTTATCAAGTTCTCACAAAAACCTGGTGTTCCTCAGAATACAGTTGAAAAGCTTTGTTTATTGTATAAAATGATGAAAAGACAAGTTAATATCCAGGTAATTACTTAATTAATAGTTAACGTGAAATTAATTACTTAATTAATTTCCAGCACATAAATTTCTAGGATAAAAGTTTTTAATCAAGAGAAGAATTAAAACAGATTCCTTAAAACTATATAGCTGGACCTCTGTTCATAACACTAGAATGCCTTTTAGTCTCTAAATTTCTCACAACTCTTTTTTTCAGAATCTCATCAACTTCGTCTAACATGACTCTTCAGTCTCCCCATTGATTCATTCTTCTTTCATTCACTCTCCTTTGTATACTTGTTTTGCAGTTCTATTCTTATTCTTCCTACGTGACTAAACCATCTTAATGTGCTTACTTGCTCATTTTTGTATGCAATCCACATTCTTTCAGCATCCATTCATTCATGACCCTTCCTCTAGTTTTATGACAAGCATTCCCATTTTACTCAACTTTTATTCTTCTCTTGATAGACTTAACCATCCCTTCCATATAACAAGCAGAAGCACTTTTTCTTTCTTGTTTTCAATAAACATTCTTTCCTCTCAACAGACTGCTTGCTTTCTACTAGTGTTTGTATGTCTCCAAATTTCTGTTTTCCCATCTTTAGTAAACATTCTACCAAGATACATAAATTCATCTATTTGCTATAGATGGGGCCATTTATGTACAAATTTCAATTTGTCCATTTTTCTATCAAGCACAGTTGCCTTGCTCTTTAATGTCTGTGGAGTTTCTCAGTCATTCAGATCATGGTTGTCCCAAAGGTGCTTTTTCAAAAGGCAACCAGACTTTGTTTTTGCTTGAAAACATTTCACCTCTCATCCAAGAAGCTTCTTCAGAACTAAGAAGCAAAATATCTTCAAGGAAAAATAAGAAAGCCCAGTTGCCTTTTGAAAAAGAATCTTTGGGACTTTGGGTCTTTCATATAGCCTTATCTTCAAATACGTTCTGTGTATTTGTGATATAGTGGTTAGGGGGCTGGGATAGCTGGGAGGAAATCTAGCTTCTAGTCCTCCCTTAGTCATTAAATCTCATTGAGTGGCTTTAGTTACTTCATTCTCTCTCAATTTAACCTACCTCACAGAGACTAATTTATTTACTGAAGAGATTTATGGGACCAGCATAATTTGGGTCACCATAGAACAATGAACTAGTACTGCTGTTGTGAGGAAAAATAGATGGAAAGGCAGTATTGTGGCACTGAGATTGTAAATAAATGGTAGGATATAAAGTTAATGAATAGATTTATGTACCTAACATTCACTGTAAATTATTCAGGCTCTTTAGCAAAAGCATGGCATTATCTGCATACAATATTATACTCACATTTGCACCTCCAATCAACACATCTCAAATGTCAACACAAACTTTCTGCACACATTTATCCATAAATTCATTGAGTAACCAAGGGAAGGTCACATATACTTATTCATAGGTATCTGCTACTAACCATGTGATGAAAAGCAAACAAGACATCATAGCATAGGTCTGCTGTCAACATCAGACTCAACATGCATGTCCTGTTTAATGTTAAACCACTTCATCACTGTCTGATTTAGAGAACAAGGTTTCAGTCCCATTTTCAGGCATTGCCTTAATTTAAATAGGAGGTTTACAGATCATGGTAACTGTAGCCAGACTATCTAAATCCAAATAGGTTTGCAGTATTATATCAATCGAAGTTGACTAAAGTTCTCACCATCTGAGAAAGGTTTGTGCATACTGGCTTGTTCACACTGAGCACACACTTGTGAGAATTGCTCACTATGCAACACTCCAGACTGTTTCTGAATTTCGTCCCAGTATTTCTGTCAACAACCACATTAAATTTTTATATAAAATCGTCATGACCTGACATGAAGAAATTAAGCAGGCTTTGCTTTTCCTGGCATATGCAAAAACCGATGGGGAAAAAGCAATTTTCACATGACAGACAGATGTTAAAGTCACAGAGGCAGAGACACTAAAAGAAAGTTGGCAACCCCATTAATAGAGAGCTGGGGAAAGGAGAAATTGACAAGCCAAATTTGAAGGGTAGGAGAGGGGGAAGAACAGATTCTGACAAAGAACACTTGAAATAAAACAGACCCTTGGAAATTCCGTCTGTGGACAGCTTGCAAAGAGAAGGAGGTGGTGCAAAACAAAACCAATAGCAAAATCAGAAAAAAAGTAGGGGCTGGACGCAAGAAGTCAGAATCGATTCTGCTATTGTTGACCCCTTCACTTGAAAACTGCTCTTAAAAATAAGCAATTGGCCCCCCACAAGCACCTTTCTCCCTTTCTCAAAATAGAATAGGAATGTAGGGATTTGTGAGGTTGGTCATGGATATTGTCAAGTTTCACCTAAGAGGCACTTAAGATTAGCTGTTAACTATAGCATGCCTATCCAAGTACTCAAAAGCATGCTATTTAATAAACTGTTCGACTGGCCAATATAGACGTCACACTTACAGGTCTGCAGTTTTTGGGTTCTCCTTCTTCTCCTTCTTCTCCTTCTCCTTCTTTCTTCTTTCTTCTTCTTTCTTCTTTCTTCTACTCTAGTCTTCTGAGACCTTACAAGTCCTCCAGACCAGACTACGGCACTGCTGGGAGAACCCATACAATGATGAAGGTACCTCTTCACAAGCTAAGCTGATTTGATTAAATATTTCACTCCATGAAGAATTATTGTGATGGGACCATTTGAGTCAGAGATCCTGTACAATACAAGCACCTAATGAATCTACAGATCAATCTATTGGGTTACCTGGAGAATTAATTACATTTTGAGAGCAAGCAAGCTTAGGAGCAGGTTTTATTTTATCACAAACCATTATACATCTGCAGGAAAAAGGCTTGATATTGGTTAAAGCAGCCATAATGGACAGATTATTTTAAACAGTCAAGAAAGTCATGCAATGGTTGCAATGAGTAGCATCTCTACAGACACTTCATTAATTCCATTCATCAGCCAAAAGTGATGCAAAAGCCAGCAAAAGGCAATCAAATAGAGTCTGGTGACATAGTGTTCCGGTATTTAGATCTACCAAAAATTCATTATTGCTGTGGATCATCATTTCAGAGAACAATGTTGCCCACCGAACTACCTGCAAAAATTATAGTGCAAAAAATAGACATATTATTGGATCCATACAACAAGCTCACATGTTTACAATAATTAATTATTATTATTCTTGCCCAGAGGCAGTTTTGTTGCCACATATCTTAGATGATTCCACTGTCAATGCATTGCAGACATTTTTGCTCATTTTCAATGTACTTATTAAATATTACAGTTAATGATGATTTCTGACCGCTTCACAGTTCTTTACAGTCCTCTCTAAGCGGTTTACAGAGTTAGCATATGGCCCCCAACAATCTGGGTCCTCATTTTACCGACCTCAGAAGGATGGAAGACTGAGTCAATATAATAATAATAATAATAATAATAATAATAATAATAATAATAATAATAATAATAATAATAATAATAATAATAATAATAATAATAATAATAATAATAATAATAATAATAATAAAGTTGGAAGGGACCTTGGAGGTCATCTAATCCAACCCCCTGCTCAGGCAGGAAACCCTATACCATTTCGGACAAATGGCTGTCCAGTCTCTTCTTAAAAACTTCCAGTGTTGGAGCATTCACCGCTTCTGGAGGCAGGTTGTTCCACTGGTTAATTGTTCTAACTGTCAGGAAATTTCTCCTTAGTACTAGGTTGCTTCTCTCCTTGATTAGTTTTCATCCATTGCTTCTTGTCCTGCCTTCAGGTGCTTTGGAGAATAGCTTGACTCCCTCTTCTTTGTGGCAGCCCCTGAAATATTGGAACACTTCTATCATGTCCCCCTCGTCCTTCTATTCATTAAAGTAGACATACCTAATTCCAGCAACCATTTCTTATATGCTTTAGCCTCCAGTCCCCTAATCATCTTTGTTGCTCTTCTCTGTACTCTTTCTAGAGTCTCAACATCTTGTTTACATCGTGGTGACCAAAACTGGATGCAGTATTCCAAATGTGGCCTTTCCAAGGCATTGTAAAGTGATATTAACACTCCACGTGATTTTCTATCCCTCTGTTAATGCAGCCTAGCACTGTGTTGGCCTTTTTGGCAGCTGCAGCACACTGCTGGCTCATATTTAAGTGATTGTCCATTAGGACTCCGAGGTCCCTCTCACAGTTACTACTATTGAGCAAGGTACCCCCTATACTATACCTGTACATTTGGTTTTTTCTTGCCTAAATGTAGAACCTTGCTTTTTAGTTTCCATCCATTGCTTCTTGTCCTGCCTTCAGGCACTTTGGAGAATAGCTTGACTCCCTCTTCCTTGTGGCAGCCCCTGAGATATTGGAACACTGCTATCATGTCCCCCCTCGTCCTTCTCTTCGTTAAACTAGACATACCCAATTCCAGCAACCGTTCCTTATATGTTTTAGCTTCCAGTCCCCTAATCATCTTTGTTGCTCTTCTCTGTACTCTTTCTAGAGTCTCAACATCTTTTTTACATCATGGTGACCAAAACTGGATGCAGTATTCCAAGTGTGGCCTTACCAAGGCATTGTAAAGTGGTATTAACACTTGAGCAGGTGAGGACTGAACTGCCAAACAGCTGGCAGCCAGCAGTCAGCAGAAGTAGCCTGCAGTACTACATTCTAACCACTGTGCCACCACGGCACCACTGCTATATACTGTATATATGTAGAATGTGTGTGTGTGTTTGTGTTTGTGTGTGTGTATTTAATATGTCTCCTTTTTATGCCAAGAATTATTGGAAGACAGAATGCTTCCATCACAATTTGGGGTGGGGGTGCATGCTGCACACTGTGAAGGGAGGAATTGAAAACATTAGTTTTCTAAGCAGTTAAAGACATATTGTGCTACTCTTCAGAGCTTCAAGGGAGACACCTGCCAAATTGCTTCTGTCTGAGGATTGATACTATATTTGAACTAGTCTCTATCCTGACATGAAGGTGGATTTATTTGATTCAGCTTTCAAAAACATCTTCAGAAGTGCCATTGCAAAATGAAAAATTATGCTAATATCACAAACACACAGCAGTTTTCAAATTTAACGTTTTAAAATTAAATTAAATTAAAATTAGTTTATAAAAATTTAAACAGCAATTTTCAAGTTGGGAACTTAATATGTGTTACTAACAATATAGCTTGGAGCCAACATATAAGAATGTTCACTGTAGTTTGGAGTAATCTATGGACTAGTTAAACACCAAGGATGATCATATTAGAAATTTCCTAGCTTGCTGAAAAGGATCCCATCTCAAGGGGAATGCAGTTAGATAGTAGTCCTTTCTACCTCTGAAATGGTGACATCTGCCTCTCAGATGCTGGGACCAGACAGTAGAAAAAAACAGGAACATTTTCCCCACCCCCCGGATAAAAGCAAGATGTGGCAGACCTTCTAGATTTCATAATATAGTTATACAGTCATATAATTTTAAAAGGTCTTTTTAAAAAGGTAATGGTCTTCCATATATGATTCTTGGTTTGTTTCTCTTTGGAATTGTGATATTTTCTGTGTTAGATGTGAAGTTTATTTATGTATTTACTATTAAATTTAAATTTATACGCCACCTATGTTACTTATCCAAATAATCTCTTAAAGGGTTTTAAGTTCCATTTTAGTCTGTTTAGTTTGTGTTAGAACCTTTAACAAAGAACATAAGACAACTATTTGTTTAGTGACCATTTAAAGTTGCAACGGCATGGAAAAAAATGACTTATGACCATTTTTAACTCTTATGACCGTTGCAGCATCTCCATGGTCATGTGATCAAATCTCAGATGTTTGGCAACTGACTCATATTTATGACAGTTGCAGTGTCCCAGGGTCATGTGGTTTGTGATCTTTGATAAGCAAAGTCAAAGGGAAAGCCAGATTCACTTAACAACCACGTTATAACTTAACAACTGCAGTGATTCATTTAGCAACTGTGGCAAGAAATGTCATAAAATGGGGCAAAATTCACTTAACAACCATCTTGCTTAGCAATGGAAAATTTGAGCTCAGTTGTGGTCATAAGTCAAGGACTACCTAAATATGGGAATATTTTCAAATCAGCTTTCTCTCTGAAGCACTGATTATCCAGGATTGTTATTAACGTTTTAAAATATACAATCTTGTATAGTTCAAAAGGGTATCTTTGGCTTACTGTAGCTCTTAAGGGTGTAGCTTTTTTTTCAATGCAAACACATAATTGAGGAATAGAAAGTCTAGAATGTTATTCCTTAGAATCTGAAAAATAATTGGAAATTTATATTTAGTACAGTACTTGGGCAAAAAAGAAAATCTAATAAGTTTTTCAAAGCAATTCTATGTATCTGAAGTGAATGCTGTGTTCACTGGAATGTAACCCCAAGTACATGAGCTTAGCCTTAAGTTTCAGCAAATTCAGAAACTTTTCTTAGCATTTTAAAATCAAATTCCATATACATAGTTTCATAAACATCTTTATCAAATTGAATTTTTATTTCCAAATCTGAATACACATAGAAATTTTCCAGAAGGCAGATATGAAATGGAAAAGCAGCAGCTTATTCTGCAGATCATAAAACACTTAAGGAATTTTCTCTGAAGTGTCATCTATTGGTCTTTTAATTATTATCTACGTAACTACAAGATCTGGGACATCTTCATAACCAAAGCAATCAGAATAATTTTAGAGTATTAGACAATTCCAGGACCGTTCCGTAAGAAGGCACAGAACATTCTTGCTATAATATTGGATATTGTAAGAACTGTCTCTATTTCTAGGCCAGACAACATGTACGACTGTTATAGTCCTCTTAGTCATGTGTCTGTAACTTTGATCTAACATTTTTCTCATTAATCAATTCCAGAGAGAAAGAGAGGGAACAAGAATCCTACAAGAAGCGAATGAGTCCATAGCTGCATAAATCTCGTGCACAAATTGCTTAATGTTGAAATTCAACATTGCAGGAAAGATATTGAAGTTTCATATACTTTTCTAAATGACTAGATGTGGTCTTTTCCCTACTCACAAACAGCTAAACAGTATGAAAGATCTAATAACAATTCAATAAAAAAAAGTTATTTTACTGGCTGCACTTGATATATTAGATTAACTATCAAATTCTGAAATGGGCAGATAACATGTAGTACAGTTCACTCCCACTTAAATATTCACAGAGTTTCATTTTAGGACAATATATCAGGCATAAATCTGTGGAACTGTAAGAAACTGAGAACTCAAACTCGCTGCCAACAGATAGTTTATAAACTAACAACAGTAGTACTTCAGCGTGATCCCTAAGATTTTATTCAGCAAACCATGAACAGGTTACAGTGTGCTGAGACTTCTCACAAAATACTTTTCACCTCCAAAGACAGATGAACTTTTCTCATCTTTAAGCCTCACCACAGATGTTGATTTTCAAACTTTTCCTACTATGAAGAGTGTTTAAAAAGTATTTCTATTTCTTTTAAAAATAGAAATAGCAGTTTGAAATGTCCCAAAAGTGCTTTTTCAAGAGGCAACTAGACTTTCTTGGGGGTTTTTGAAGACATTTCACTTCTCATCCAAGAAGCTGCTTCAGCTCTGACTGGATGGTGGGGAATGGAAGGATTTATACTCCTTGCAGACAGCTGGTCATTTGCATTCTTTTAGAGAGTTGTTGAAGCCACTTGGAGGTTTTTCTGTGTCCTCAGGGTCATCTGAGTAGTGCAAATAGGTGTGGAGCAGTGGTGGGATTCAGTCGGTTAACACCGGTTCGCAGAATCGATACCTAACTTTTTGTTGAGTTCGGCGAACTGGTTATGATAAATCTGCGCAAGCCTCCCCTGTCGCCTCCCTCCGCCAGCCCTGGTATCCCTCTACCAGTCCTCCGTTGCCACCACCGCACTTTCTTGCCGCCCTGCATCAGTCAGCATCTCCCTTCTCCGTTCTGGAAATGGCAGCCCCATTTTCTGCTGCCTTCCTCCTGGCAGAAGGGAGGGAAGGAAGGAAGGAAGTATGGAAGGAAGCTAAGCTTCGGGAAGACTACTCCAGTTGGAGCTGGGTGAGGAAGCCCCTTCCCCGATGGTTCTGCAAAGTCTTTGAGAAGCAAATCTGCTTCCCGCAGGGTTGGCCTCAGCACCTGCTTCACATGGCAAGCAGAAGAGCTTTGCTCTTTTTCTCCCCCCCCCCTTCGCTTTTCTGCCTTAAAATCCAGAACAGAGACACGTTTTCCTCCTGATCAGCTGAAGATATGGTAGCTACTGGTATGATTTTTGTAAGAAGCTGAGTGTCTGCTCTGGATTTTAAGGCAGAAAAGCCAAGGGGTAAGGGTGGGGTGACAATTTCAAAGGGCCTCCTGGAGAAAAAGAGCAAAGCTCTTTTGTTTGCTGTCCAAAGCATTGGGGAAGGGGAGCTTTGCCTTCCTTGCCCAGCTCCAGCTGGAGTAGTTTTCCCGGAGCATAGCATCCTTCCATACGAAGCGTCCTTCCATTCCTCCTGCCGGGAGGAAAGTGGCCGAAAATGGGGCTGCCATTTCCAGAAGGGAGAAGGGAGACGCCAGTCGATGTAGAGCAGCAAGAAAGTGCAGACCAGCAGAAGAAAGGAAGAAAGACGTAAGGACACCTGGGGAGGCGAAGGAAACTACCATAAGGTGCCTTTCTTTCTTCCTTTCTCTCTTTCTTGGCTGGGAAGAAGGCAGCCCACACAGGATGCTGCAGGTGCGTGGTGGTGGTGATGAAGGGCTGGTGGAGGGATACCAGGGCTGGTGGAGGGAGCCGGAGGGGAGGCTTGTGCCCCCAGTCATGGTGCAAGCCATGGGAGAGTTGGTGGAGGAGGTGGCTGCTGCCAGTCAGGTGACCTGCAGGGCAAACCGGGGGTGGCAGGGGTGATGGGGACCAAAGAAAGCCCCTCCAGCAGCAGACATAGCTGTTGCACAGCAGTGGCACAGCCTTTAGCCATCACTCCCCCCAGCTCTGAAATGGCGGAAGGGGACTGGGTAAGGTCCATCCTCCATAGCATGGCCGTCCTGCTCAGGAGGGGAGTGAAAGGGAAGAGGCGGGCTGGCAGCTGGGTCATTGAACCGGCGGGGGGAGGTTACCGAGCAGGGAGTGGCCTGGGTGCAGGGGCCCTGAAGTAAGCAGGTGTGGGGCATGTGGGGCAGCTCCGCCCCCACCCTAGCTTAGTTTTTACACATGCGCCTCTTAAAGTTCCAGCATCATTAAGCCACTGCACCACTACATCCCTCATTGACTGCAACCAGCCAAATAAGGGAGGGAGGGAGGGAACCACATTGGCCATACTCCCAATTTTCAACCCAATTTCCCCTGGAAATATTCAAAAGGACACCATAGTTAATAGTATCAAAAGCTACTGAGAGATCAAGAAGCACAAGAATAAATGCATCCCTTCCATCCCAGGTATGCCTCAGGTCATCAACAAGCATGAGTAAAGCTATCTTCATAGGGAATCCCAGTCTGAAATCTGACTGTAATGGGTCCTTCTAATACTAAGAAGAAAATATCTTCCTAGCAGTTTTCTTTATATTCAGAATAATAATATACATCATCATCATCATCATCATCATCATCAATCATTATTATTAATCTCTGTTATGTTCTTCTAAATCTCTCTTTATTTTTAAGCTAAAATAATAACCCAGGACATCTCAATCTTTCCTTGTAGGAGAGTTGCCCAGCCTGTTTAGCATTTCCATGGTCAACAGTAAACAATAGTAAAGGAGTATGGGACCACATGAGCCCCCTAGCAGAGACTGGAGACTATTAAAGGACAACATGAAAGTTCTTTGAGGATCTATCAGACAAGAGCATCATAACCAAAAAGGATTTATTTACTTATGAAATATGACTTGGGCTTAAGAGGGCAGTCACTGAAGCTCCCTGTTTTCTTTTCCTTCTTTAAAATGTGTATTAGGATAAGCCATTTTGCAATTTTGGGAGAATGGAATTTGTTCTTGGCATCCTCAAATGTGGATTCTCAAGAGAGCAATTGTGGAGCATTCCCTTATGTTAGGCATAATGTACTCGACATCCAGAGTGCTCTTGGGGTCAACCGAACTGCTCTCAGCGTAAGACAAAAAAAGCCTCTGCGTGGCAGCGCTTGCCTCAACACAAGGCTCCCTTGTCCAATTACACATCTGCCAGGTGATATACACAGGACTCTGGGAGTTTCGATGGATGTACTGTAGTTATCATAAATAATTCTGTGTCAAGTCACAACAGCTGTTTTACAAAGCCAAACTGCACACATCTATATATTACAGCCCATGCTACATTTAGGGCCTGAAACAGATCTAGTTTTGGAGAGAGATTTTGGCAGTTTAGTTGCAGGATTACAACTAACAGTTGACACTGTATTCCTATACTGATGCAGGAACTGTGGTTTTTTAATAAGATATGATATGCATCAGTTGGCCATAGAGAGTAGGCTTTAATAAAAACTCAAGATAGTTTTAGAGCAACCACTTTAGAGCAAAACAGTGGAGTTTTCAGGGATGCCAAAAATCAACTTTCTTGTTCTTCTAATCTAGTTAATCAATGCTTCTGGCATTGATTTACAATCTTAATGTTTATCCTAGTAAGATTACTCATGAGCACATCCAGTTCATTCTATATGTGTTTCTGATCTGTATCTGAATGTCTGAACCAACTTTAAACTGTCCAGTGTTAAGAATCTACATTATTGGACATCTGGAAAGAGTACCTCTAACATTGTGCAATCTGTATAACAGAATACCAGAATTGGCAGGGACCCTGGAGGTTTTCTAGTCCAACTCCTGCTCAAGCAGGAGATTCTATACCATTCCAGGCATATGGCTGTCCAATCTATTCCTATAAACCTCCAGTGATGGTGCACCTACAACTTCTCAACTGTTCCACTGATTCATTGTTCTCATTGTTGGGAAATTTCTTCTTAGTTCTAGGATGGATGTTTCTTTGATAAGTTACTCTTGTCTTGCTCCCAGGTGCTTTGGAGAATAGGTTGTCCCTTTCTTCTTTATGAAGAAGAAGAAGAAGCCTGGAATGGAGGATTCAAGAGTCACTCCCACGAGACCTTAAAAGTCCTATAAGCCACAGGTCTCTTCCATTTTCTTTCTAAACCTATTGAAGATATAACCTTTTCCTCAATGTCAGATTCAAAGTTTAACTTCACCCCTGTTTTTCCTGATCCTTATCCATGTAGGAAAATAAAGACCCAGAAATAGCTTTAGGGCTCTTAACAACAAAACATCAACAGGGAAGCAAAATAACTGCACTCAGCAATAACAATTCACACCTGCAATAATAATTTGGAGATTTTTATCATTCCTAACACATTTTGAATGATTTGTTCTTTATCAATTTAGACTGTATTATATTAAAAAACAAACAGAGACACTTTGTTTCACATCCTGAACCTCCAAAAAGCTCTGGGAATACTAAAATGTAAATTATTACAGCATCTGTTATTTTCTATTTTTGATGACCTTTTAAATAATTACAATAGGAATCTCATAGGGTTGATGCTACTGGAACGCTACAGGCCGTGGCAACATTCCTTAGGCTTCAGATGCTGCACTCTTTTGTTGGATTCCCTGTTAAGTTTTTCTCTTCGGAGAGCATCTCTCAGCTAACATCTTCTACTCTAGGTTGCCTTGTAAGTCTGTCATATTTCTGCTTTGTCTGAAATGACTTCTGATGTGAGTGTTCTTTGCGTCTGCTTAGACACATCCTCAAGAGACCAACTGTGAATAGCCATGTTGTAATCTGTCTCCACTAGACCTCCAGCCAAGCAAAAATTATATCCTGTACAAAAATATCCTTCAAATGTGACCTCAGCTGAGACAAGAATTTCCTTTGCCAAGCAAGGCACTTATTATTTTAAGACCTTTTTTGCCATAGTTATTAAGCCAATCACTGCAGTTGTTAAGTGAATCACACAGTCATTAAGCAATTCTGGCTCCCCCCTCTCATTGACCGACTGAGAAGGTCACAAATGGTATTCACATAAATACATGCTAGCTGCCAAGCACCCAAATTTTGACCCTGTGACCATGGGAATACTATGGTACTTATTAAGTGCGAGGACTGGTTTAAGTCACTTTTTCAGTGCAGTTGTAACTTTTAACAGTTGCTAAATGAATCGTTGTAAGTCAAGGACTATTTCTAATATTTCTATGGGAGTCTACTTTCTCCTTAAATAGACAAAAGCAGTATCTGCTATTCCATCTCCTCATGTCCTTCACAAGTACTTAACCTGACTCACAAACTCTACTGTAAGTGCATTGTAAAATTAGAAAGAGGATAGACTAAACCCACGTTGGGTAGATATTGAATAGGTTCAGAATGAAATACCAGGCAATTGCAAGTGTAAATGCCTCTATTCCTCTTTATTGACATTCCCCTTTAATGGAGTTCTATCTCTTTGTATGAGACAAAATTTTACTGAGACTTTTCACAATCTCACATTTCAGGGCCAGAAGCAAATACTGTCTGTCATATCAGATATATACTAAAATGAATTTATGACAGCATCAGTAGACTGTCCTTTCTAATCTCTATTTGGCCCAGCAATTGTTTTTCCTCAGCAGAGGGCCACATAATTTTATTTCTTGCCCAATTGCAAATACACTTTGAAACATCAACAGTTGGTGCTAAGTCCATGCATGCATTTGATCATCCCAGTTTTCAGTTAGTTTAATCTAGTACCATTCTCAAGTGAGATCAGATCAGGCAGTTTGGGGCACAGTAACTTTCCTGATCTG
>NW_015387794.1:122069-123395 GCF_001527695.2 Protobothrops mucrosquamatus | reverse complement strand
GGAAAATACAAAATATTTTATATTATAGCTGATTTAGTCATTCTGAAAAAGAGGCCTCATTATAGAACATGGGTGGGGAACAAAGTTATTATTGTGTTGTTGACTCTGTGTTTCCTGGGAATAATATCCAAAAGCCACATGCCAGCAATGGGAAAGGTCAGAACTGGCAACTAAGCAGAATCAGAGAACAACTGCATGATTTCATAGTATTTATTCTCTTTGCCACAACATCCTATCTCTAAAGTCTGCAGGAAGAAGAAATAAGAGGAAAGATGAACATTCAGGACTCTGTAGTCATGATCTACAATACTTACGACATAGATGCGTTTGTGAAATAGTATTCCTGAAATTTGTAGTAAAGGCAAGTTTATAGCAGTGCTTAAAAAAACATAAAAGAGGATCAGAACAGCAAATGAACATGAGAAAGAGTACATATGTATGAGATCAAAAAAGGCTGTATTATGGCAGAAACTGGCCAAAAAAGCAACTCTTCAGAAGAAAGACAATAAGACAAAGGAACAAATCCAGGAAATGAAAGTGACTGCCAGAAACAAAAGAGATGGAAAATATTCTACATTGTTGGAATACAGAAACAGCTCTGTATCCCTTGCAGAAGAAATAATTTCTGATCTTTCAAGGGAAGAAAAGCAATCATTTGGAGTAAGAAAGAGAACTGCAGAAAGGGTTATCTTACTATCTTAATCAGTGTGGGGCTGCTGTAGGTATTTGACAAAGTGTCTCCTGACATTCTGGTAGCAAGCTACTTGTCTGAACAGCATGATAATAAAGTAGCTAGATTGCTGGTTCCAAAATGGTACTCAAAGAGAGTTTCTCATCAAACTAAAGAAAGAAAGGTATTAAGTGGGATGCAGCAAGGTTGACTTTTGAATCATATACTCTTCAACATTTTTATTAATGGGCTGGGTGAAGAGATAAAAGAAATTATTATCAGATCAGCAGTGATGCAAATTGGACAGGATAACTAATACACTAGAAGACAAAACTCAAATTCAATGTCATCTTAATAGGTTAGTGCAGTGTTATCAACCTTAACAACTTTAAGGTTTGTGGACTTCGACTCCCAGAGGTCCCCAGCCAGATTGCTTAGGCTGAGAAACATTGGATTGGAAAAATGGCTGAACATAACACAATAACATTTAACAATGACAGTGACAAATGCAAAATTCTTCACTTAGGAAATAAAAATAAAATTCTTAAGTATAAGAGGGGGGATATTTGGCTTAGCAGTAATAGCTGGGGAAAAGATCTTAGAATGCTCAGAGGTAATAGTTCCACTCAATAGTGCGGCATGTTGATCAGAAGTCA
>NW_015387794.1:77081-120295 GCF_001527695.2 Protobothrops mucrosquamatus | reverse complement strand
CAGCCTTTTAAACTCAGCCTGGGCAGCCAGTTCACCCCTTTAAGGCTTAGATAGATTAGATTTTATTGTAAAAATTGCTAGGAGATGCCTGGGAATGCAGGAAGGTATACTAAAAGGCACTAGACACAACTGATTCCTCTGCAATAATAACATTTTTCAATATCTGGAAAATATGATGCTGTGAGGCTATTTCTTGATTGCCTTAAAGCTGATTGCTGCAGTCGTCTGTCTCAGACCCATACATTTCAAGAATACGTGGCTGTCAACAACAGGGATTAGCATGTTGAAAGGAAATGTAGACAATATCTCAAAACCATTTAGCTTCTCAGCCAGAACGCCATTTCTCCTATTTTCTGCTTCTTCTTTGGAATCACCTCAAGCCACTTGCTTTGGATTATAAGGCAATGTAAACAAAGAACATGTTTGTAACTACCACAACATTCCAAAAACTAACCTTATCTCTCATTCCAGACATGTATCCTTACATGGCTTTTTAATCGATTAAAACCAACATTCAAAGGGCGTCATCTGCAAACATTTCCCATTTTCTCATTTGAATGTTACCAATTCATTATAATGGAGCTTATAATGAATCATTATGCAACTGAACCATCTTACTAGTTTCTTGTAGTTGACCATTTTTGTTGGGAACCTAGCTTCAAAATACTTTACAATTATCTCAGAATCTTACTAACCATATTTCTGCTAGAAACATATTCAGCTGTAGAATTGTGCACCACAGTTGTTACAGTCTTTTCATTGTGACTATGCAACTAATACAAGTCTTAAAATTTGTATTAATATGTCTTCTTTTCTTTCCTAACCATAGGTGGATTGTCTTCCTCTATGAAATTGAAATTGTGCAAAAAGTACTTTTTCATAGGTTGGCAGAGAGTATGTGGTATTTATTAAGCATCAAGTAACTAAAATTGTTTTGCACATGTATAGCAACACTTGAAATAAATATTAGGATGTCCTTCAGATGGTCTCTAAATGTTTGTATCAAATGAGGCATTTCTGGAGAAATGGCAGCTTCAGCGATTACTATAGGTGGAACAAAATACCTGGCCAGAAAGTATTGACTAGCATCTATTTTGTACACTTCATATTGCCAGGATATTTTTTTTTTAAATTCCAGCTATCTAGTATTTTAATTTTTAAACTTAATGTTAATATTCATTGTATTCTACTTTGCTGGTCAATATGATTTTTCCCTGCTGTTTTTCTGTTTTATTTTGTGCACTTGAGTTTAGGTCTTAAATTGCATTAAAATTCATGAAAAGTGTTCCAGATAATTTTCTACTATAATAAGGTGCCAAACAATATGAAGAGAAAAAAATATTTTATGAAATATTGAAAATGCTCTCCGCCTAGACTTCTGCTTGACTACAGATTTTTGGCATAATCGTGTAAAATTAACTTAAATTATTCCAGGCTCATCCTTTAGTACAGATAGTAGATATGTCACCAAAGAAGAACAACATTCTTTAATTACCACATCATAAATTAAAGAAAAAACATTTTGTCACTCCAAGCTGACGGCATTGTAGAGAACAATTTCAAGGTAAAATGTTTATAACCAATCATATTTCAACTGCCTGGTGATGAAATGTAAGGAATGGAAGTAAATGAATTAAAAATGAAATTGGATTCTGAACTTTACGTAAGGGTCACTTTGGGATGAGTGCTAGACGGAAGAAAATATTTTGGCTTTCTGCAATCCAGCTGTAAGTGAGAGTGCGCTATTCATCAGACTATAATTTGTCTAAGGAAGTATGTTCCAGATCCTAATCAATTCAGATGAAGTCTTACTGGACCACTTTCAGGTCAACTTCTCATGAAAATTAAATCCACAAGTCTCAGGGGACACCAGGCACGATAAGCTTAGTTAAGACTGGAATGTGAGCATTTATAAAGGAAAGATCTCATGACACAGCATAGGATGTATAAAGCCATGAATGGAATGTCTCTACTGTACTGAAAGAATCTTTCAGAGCAAGTGCACAGCAGCCAGTTCACTACCTGATGCCGATACTGGGCTTAGATCTCAGCACATGCTAGTTTTCAAAAAACATTTTTGATCTGGGTACTGTATATTATATATTGTGGGTGTATATATACTTATATTGTATAATAATTATAGTAACAATAACAACAACAACAATAACAACAACGACGATGACGATGACGACGACGATGATGATGATGATGATGTTGGAAGGGACCTTGGAGGTCATCTATTCCAACCCCCTGCTCAGGCAGGAAACCCTATACCATTTCAGACAAATGGCTGTCCAGTCTCTTCTTAAAAACTTCCAGTGTTGGACCATTCATATATAATACAATACTGTGTATTGTAAGTATCTGACAATGGATGAGGCCTCTGGAATTGTACTCTATATACTATAAGAAGGGAAAGATTTTTCTGAAAATATATTGCAATAATTCCTTCTTTTCTATCTTATATCCACTACCCAAATGGTCAGATAAAGCTAGCCAACTGGCTAAGTGGTAGCTAAAGGAAGTCTTCAAATGGTGCTTTCTCCAAGTAGGCTTGCTGGATGAAAAGTAGCCAAGCGCAGCATGCCTGGCTGCAGGAGCTGCTAGGGACAAACAAATGGACTTTCTGAGGCTACCATTTTATTTGCTGATAATACAAAGCGATGGTGCAGAAATCAAGATGGCAGAAAAATGGCTTTTCTTTCATGTCTGACCGTTCTATCAGCATTAGGGAACAAAAGAGAAAACAACTGAGGGAAGAGGAGATAGCGGCAGCAATCAATCTTTCAGAGAATGCTAAAGACTCTGTATTAGACTGACTGACTTTGCGCCATGAAGTCAGTGTTTTAGCAACCACATAGATTGTGCAGAGGCCCCCAAATTTAGGGGAGGAAGCAGTGGGCTTTGAGAACACTGTGAAAGTAAATGCTGCCATGGGGAATGTCCATTCAGAAAATAGCTTCCCCGATGGGCATGGTAAAATACAACTTACTAAAAACTTACAAACTGGCATGAGGCCAGGTTATTTGTCAGACTATCTCTCCCCAGTTCTTTCTACCTCTCCCACTAGATTCAGCAAAAAAGGCACACTCTATTCCAGTGATGGTGAACCTTTTAGAGACTGAGTGCCCAAAAACCGCCCTGCCCCATCCTGTCCCAGCTCCGCCACCGCTCCACCCATCCCTGTCCCAGCCCACCCGCCCCTGCCCGCCCACAGAGCCATCCACCGCAGATCGCCCAGGCGGCCCAGCAGCACCATGACAGCATGCCTTCCGTCTACGCCCTGCAGCATCAACTGTGTGCGATGGAGTGAGAGGATGGAGTCTTGTCCCCACTGCCCAGCTGCCAATTCCTTGGCTGTGCTGCTCCATGTGGGCTGCGCTTGCGGGTGACTCTCCTCTGGGGGGAGGTGGGGCTGGGGCGACAGTGTGCGTGCCCACAGAGAGGGCTCTGAGTGCCGCCTCTGGCATGCGTGCCATAGGTTCACCATCACTGCTCTATTCCATTCAATTAAAAGATGTCTTCTTATGGGGTTTCAGAAATATGCTTTTTCTGTTGCAGCACCTGCCCTCTGGAGCACCATATGCCCTGAGAATATATTGAACTGGTCAGCCTTTTGCATGGCATTGAAGTCAGGATGTTCTCTGGGGCTGAGGGATAGGAAGGTGTTCTGTCCCCATCCGACCCACACACCCAAACAGCCAGCCGAGGGTTAAAGACTTCTCCAGACACCACTTCACAGATAAGAAACTTGGCAGCAGCTCCGTAGCTGCCTGCCAAGACCTTTTACTCCAAGAACACAGAAACAAAAAACAATACACACAGTTTAAAGCCACAGAAAACTACTTCGCCAGAGATTCAGCTTTTGTCCGTCACAGAGGTCTAAATGGCCAACACCTCCCTTTTATAGCCTGTGGGGTGTGGTCCAGTGACTCAGCTTAATCTCTGGCACGTCTCCTTTTCTGCTGCACACGCTTGTCGCTCCTACGCTGGCGTGGATCCAGCCACAACTTCTCTTCCTCACTATCCGAAACACCTGGCTCCTGGCCAATCTCAGAAACACCTGGCTCCTGGCCAATCTCTTCTCCGTCGGGAGACATCTGAGGCCTTGCCAAAGAGGAGGGTCCTGGAGAGGGAGGCCTGGCCATCTCCTCTCCTTCATGTTCGGAGCCTTCTTCCTCCGATAAGAGGGGCTCACAAGACGGAGCCACAACAGGAAGGGTACCCCCCCCAGAGGTCTTTGTTAATTGTTTTGCCTAGGTTTATCCTTGATAACTATTGTAGTTTTCATTCTTTGCTACTCAGAACTGCATTCATGATAAGAGTAGCCATTTAAATCAATTAAACGACCAAATAAACAAATTGCTGATGACTTCTTGACAGCATTTTCTTCATTCTGGACGAGTGGACTTGCACTGTGGTGCCTATCTTTCTTATTTCCTAAATCTCCTCTGGGGCTTGTGTCAAATCCAAGGATTTCCTGGAAATAAAGATGATCCAGAGGCTGGTGTATTTCTCCCACCTCACCCCAACCTAGCATGCCTGGTTTCTTTTAAATGTTATTTAGTACTTCAAGGTGTTTTTTTAAGTGTACCTCAAATTTTCTGGTGACTATATGGACAATGAAAAGCTTCTATAAAGGGCCTTTACTTATTTTTACTTAAAAACAAATAAATAAAACAATGGAGTGTGGAAGCTGCCAGGAAACAAGGAAACACTGGTGCTCGGAAGCTTCATGCTTGGAAAATCAGTTTTTGTGCCTATTAGGATTGTCAAAACCATTTGTAATCAGAAAAGACCCTGTCACTCCTAAGTTGTAACTGCTGCTCAGCTACTTGGCTGATTTGCATGTGTGAGGGATTGCTCATAACCAGTCATATTGCACTGGCTTTGCTGAATCCTTTCTCTGACATAGCAAATTAGCATTCTGATGATAAACTGTGATTCTTACACAACAGGTACAAGGCATCTAAGCCAAATATAGAAAGTTAAGAATCCTGGATTCATCATGATGTGGATCACTGTGGATCACTGACATTAAGCAGCAAAGTCTTCTTCTTCTTCTTTTTAATAACTACAAAATCCACAAGGAGAGAAGGAAGTTTGAAGGAAGATAGGAAAGGGATGCTAACTGGCTATTGAATTTTAATCCTCTCCACTTTGGGCTGGTTAACACATAAAGAGTTAAGACCATTGTCAAAAGGTCAGTGGGGAAGATAGTTAAGGGGCACCATGAATCATTTTTTAAAAGTATGGGAGATGGGTGAAGAAGTTGGCTGTGCAGAAGTGCCCTGTATAGAAGGACTGTATTAATTCTAAAAACTGTCCTGAAAATAATTATACAGATATGACTTCTCCAACTTTTTGTACAGGGAGGAAAGATCATAAGATCATTCAAAATGCAGCAGATTTATTGTCTTCTTTAAAAATAAATGCATACCTAGGTAGAACTCATATTGTTTGGGGTCTATTCAGTTGTAACTCAGAAAAGATATAGAATATGCTGATATATTTAAATTTTATTTACTTGACTTTTCATATCCTAATTTTTCAAACAATACATATTAAGATAGGATACTAATTCTATAGCTAATATTTGTTCCTGGCTGGGGTCGCCAAACAATCAGGGGTTTCTTTGCTCACAACCTTAACAATTCCAGCTACACCAATTTTTGAATGCCTTAACTTTTGCTCTTTAGAAAATAATGTATTATGAGATAAGAATAAAATAAGTTATATCAAATCAAACTGGTTGTCCATCTCACACACTTTGCGAAATGCTAGCAAACAAAAGGACTCCATGTTTTTAACTAGAAGATTTCTCTAACCTTACTTGGAGATCCTATGGGTTGGAGATTGGAGTACATGTGCTGTACTATTGTGTTATAGTCTTTTGCTTCCAAATGTAATCAGAGAGCATCAAGTAATTTATGAGGATGTTTGCACTAAAACTGTTTTAACAATATATCCACAAACAGGGCACATTTCCTGAAGTTAAAGTATCAGATTTTTTGGTGACAAGCCATTCAAGAGAAGCTCAATCTGTACAACAAACCCCAGCTAAGAGGCGCAATGTTCAACCAAGACAGCAGGAGTCCTATGAACATATGAGTCATGCTTTATCCATCGTACATTCTGTTCGTTCTGTCACAATAAACACTATTTGTTTACTGGATTCATCAGAATTAAATAGTGAACATGACAAGAAGAAAATTCATATTATTTAGGCTTTAATAATACCAAACATTTCACAATTATTTTATTTCCCTTTTTCGCCCCAAATTCAATTATCAACTTCAAAGTTTCAGTTCCTAATATTTTCCAGTCCTTCAAAATTCTGCAGCATAAAAACAACAGGAAGTGAATCAGGCTCATAATTTTAGCACTTATTATATTTAATGTTGGCATAGTTGAACCAACCTCTGCTCCCTCATAACTTCATTTCTCCTTGTGTTTCTATTATAATGAAACTTTCTGGAGTTAATTTTTATAAGACCAGAGAGAGTTGTTCCTGGGTTTATGAACAATATTTATTCTATAAACACTATATTTTATTTATGGCTGGAAGGGTATTTTAAAAAATACATTCCAGTCCATTGTATCTTGTAAGATGTAACAATTTCAAGTTCACTCATATTGAAAAATATATATTTCTCATAATGATCTCATTTGTATTCTTAGCATAGTTATTGGATAATACGATCATAGATATAAGAAATGATCTAAAACTATGTCAGTAGAAATGTGCATGGGAGATATTGGAATGTTATGGGCTAAAGTAATATAAGAAAATGTTGATATGTCTTTAATTTTATAAAATCAGCATTATACGATAGTATAGAATAGAGAATGAATAGAGATAAGTCAGAGCTATTTTTCCATTCCAGATATCTATCAATCTATTAAATCTAGTCTGAATGAAGTTTTTGTTATATACATATATATATACTATATTATCATTATTAATATAGTTAACTAATATTTTGCACATGTCTTTGCTAAGAACAAATCAATGCAGTATATAAAAAATTAGCAAGAAAAAACAACAGCTAGCATATAAGGCATCTTAAAATAATTAAATCAAGAACACAGTGAAAGTAATTTAAAAAAACAAGTTCAAAAGATGTGTCTTAATACTTTTCCTTTCATGCAAGCAGGAATTTGGATTTCACCGAGTTGAGTTTCTTTGCTATAAATGCCTTGTCTTCAAAGACTTTTGTTCTCTAGAAACAAAGGGACATAGAATAACCAATGATATAAATATGAAGTCTGATATTATTCAGGTACCACATAGCTTTTTATATGTAGTACTTACTCAAGCTTTGAATCGCCAGTTTATTGTCATTCATTTCTCTTTTAATTCTAGCCAGCAGTGTTGGCTGTCAAATGTGCAGTACTTCTCCAGTGCATTAAATCACTTACAATAAATCATATTCTGCATATGCCCTCCCCAAAGCGTGCTGTCAATTAAGCATAATCATTTCCAGGTTCAAATCATTTACTTCTTCTGACATTTTCACCAATAGCAAGGAACAGGGCCTAATCTTTGTTAATAATTGAAGTTGACCAATGTTTAGTTTAATTTTTTTATAGTTAACCTAGTAATGATGGGGTCCCTCTTGCTTCTATTATTCAGAAATTAGCATTGTTTATTTTTAATGAAGAAAAGGGTGGAATTTATCACTATTTTATGAATTTGAGAAATTGAATTAATATTCTCGCATCACAGTCTTTTCAAAGAATGGTATTATATATTGCTCTTCTATGTAATACTATTTGTGTACTAATTTCACCTGCCAAGGTATATTATAAGCCAAAACCTTTCAGTAAAGTCTAATAGAATTATTTTGTAAAATTTTAGCTCCTAGGGTTGGCATGTTTCAATTTAAAAAGTGAGTCTCTCCTTTAAAGCAAGACTGGAGGTATCTTTAGCTTAGCATTCTGGTATTTATTAGAAATACTCTGATAATGTGCTTTCAGACACATGGTTTGCAGATCAGACCTATCTGTCTGAAGCATCTGGCTAGTCATTATTCCTAACAGAATGCCAGACTAATCTGAGCTTTCATCAGTAGGAGCAAATTTATAGCTGTCAAGCAATTTATCATCTAATACCAAGGAGACTGTTGATAGCTTTCAGAGTTGCCTAACTCCAAAGATGGACTGAAGAACCTGAAATAGCGACAACACTGTGACACATTCAGCCAGTAGGAAAGTCTGAGTGAAAGATTGGGATTTAACCTGTTTTGAGAGTAGATGTAATTCTTGATTCTTATCCATCCCTTGGATATTAGGTGATGCATATTTGTGCAACTCTATGTTAGATACCAGTTGTAACTTGTACTGAGATTGTCTGATTTGGTATCTATTATCCCTAGTTTACTTACATCACATTAAAAGAATCACAATGTATTTTACATGGAGGAGTTCTGGAAGACTGTCTGGAAATTCCAGTTAGTACAAAATTTGGTAATTGGGCTGCTAAATAGTTGTAGTATATGTTGAAAGATCTGTACTGGTTCTGCAAATAATTATTTTTGGACAATTGAACATTAATTGGAATATCAAAAAGAGGTCTTAAAGGATCATATCTTGTGATGAGAAAAACACCAAAAAGAGATGCTGTCCACAGGGGAATAAATTCTATTCTTCAACAGGATTATTCTGTAGTAAAGTGCTTTTATATGTCCAAGAATGAATTCAAATGTCTGTTGAAGCATAATGCTCAGGGAATGATTACAATGAACAGATTACAAATGAAAAAGGAATGAATAAATTTAATTGCTTAACTTGTTAATAACCAGTTAAGATCTTACTAACACAATAAAGTATATTGGCTAGCTTGAACTGAGCTGGACCATCTGTTTAAGAAAACCCAGCTTTCTGTAGAAAGAAAGACTGCTATGATTTGTTTTCTAGACAGGCATTAGCCAAAACAAACTCAAGTTACATTACCTTTTTGGCTTGAAGCAGTATTTATTTTTATTTTCTTTATTTTACAAGGCATATAAGCCATTCCACCAGAACCCAATCATATATTTTAGACACCGAAGACTACTGGAAAGTACAAGAGAACCAGAAATAAGTGTTGTTAACTATATAACCAGAGAAGGGAACTATAGAAATAGGTATCCACTCTGGATAGGAAACAGATTGCTATTAGTTTCCCAAATCTCTAAAGGAAAACAAATTTAGTTTAGAATGCCTGAAGATGCCCCTTGGACAAAAGCCTCAGCTTGTTAAATCTGTCCATACAACATATAAATCATACTTTGGTAATATTTTGCAGAGACTAAGAGGAAAACAATGATGCCATTTTCTTGAAGGCATCTGCTATTTACAAATGGAAACATTTGGGCTGGGCATATTAGTTTTTCAGCATCAACAGCTTAACTGGAACAGTCTAAATGGTTTACTAAAGCTTTGCTGAGTTTTTCCTCTCTGCAAAGGTTTATCGGGGATATATTTCATTTGCATTGTAGGATGATCCTGTTGTTAACCAAACCACTTTTATTATTAATTACTTCACGTTAGTTACTGAAACATAGACAGCTGCTCTTCATTAATTGTCTTGGAATCCACAGCACTGATTCCTGTGATGTAATGGCATAAATAGTTGGCTCTTCTCTAACCTTCCACCCACAAGGTCTAAATATGGAGCATGGCAAATCTCTGCAGATTGCAAAGACAGGCTAGGCTCAAAATGGGCTCCAGTTTCAAGTCTTGCTTGATTGCACCAAACAACAAAAATGTGCTCTTGTGCTTGCTTTTTTTTTTACTCTTTTATAACAAGGATAATAAATATGACTCAGATGCACATGCTGGCTATGGAAGTGCTTCATGTTGGCTATCACTTCATGGCCCTAAGAGGAAGCCAAGGCAAATAAAAATTGTTTTGAGTAAATACTACATTTCTAAAGCAGGAAAGGGTTTTACTCTTAGAGCCAATCAGAATGATAATCGAAGCAGGCACTTCGCTGAATCTTTCCTCTTTCTTGTATTGTTGCAGATAATCTGCAGCCAAAGCTCTTTATTTGAACTTGTCTGAGGTTTGCTATCAAAGTTAATCTTGAGCAAGTCTCAGCATATTCAGAATAGTGGAATTTAAAAAAACCCTTATAATTCAGGTAGTTTCTGTTTTTTCTTCCCCTGTGTGAAAGTACAGGTTTCGTTACAAAAAAAATATCCAAGCTTTGTTGTAGCCCTGGCACAAAATGGATTGGGAGTGTTCTAAATGTACACATTTGCACACACACTTGCCCAACTATTACAACTGTGTGATAAATTGCACAAAGAACTTACTATGAATAGCCTAATGCAGCCATATCCACCTGCTAGCTTCTACGTTTGACTAACTTCTATAAGAGCTGTGGTGGCGCAGTGGTTAGAATGCAGTATTGCAGGCTAATTCTGCCATTTGCCAGCAGTTCAATTCTGACCTGCTCAAGGTTGACCATCCTTCCAGGGTTGGTAAAATGAGGACCCAGATTGTTGGGGACAATATGCTGACTCTGTAAACCACTTAGAGAGGGCTGTAAAAGCACTCTGAAGCAGTATATAAGTCTAAGTGCTATTGCTATAGTCTTTCAGTAGCATGGACAATGGAAGTTGGATTTCAACTCCTGTAGAAAGTATCATGTAGAAAAGGCTGGTCTTGTGACTAATCCCAGTAAATTCTCATATTTCTGTCCATTGATCCAACGAGTACTAGAGACCCTCAGTCATCTTATTTGATGAACTAGGATCTCTACTCTTACAAAACATACACACACACACACACACACACACACACATGACCTGGGAAGATACTTTCCCCCCCTTCTTTCTCTTGTTCCAACTTCTCTCGTGTCTCATTCAGTGATGGAATTTTACGGGTAGCCAGACATCCAGAGTGCAATGAAGTCACATTCTATTTAAAGAAGACAAGTCATAGATTCATTAGGACATTGGGAATAAGAGACTAGTGTATTAATAACTTTGGAATAAAGAATTTTTTTCAATATCTTCTTCTTATATGACATTTAACACTTTTACGGATATATGTATTTAACAGAAGTACAGTATAAATTATATCATACGTACATGAAATCTCAAGTTGATTTAAATGATATGACTTCAGCTACTAAACCCTATGAGCTGTCATTGGGTGTTTTGCCATCTTCAGTTAGTCTACAATCATCAATCAAATTTCCTTTCCTTTCCTTTCTTTCCTTTTCCTATAATTCTTCCTTGCACTTCTGGCTCTATCAACTATTCCTATTCAACACAGCATAGAAGTATTACAAAGCATTATTCCACTTATTCCTCCTTAATTGGATCTGTAATTAAAGCACAAAGAACTGACTGCTTAAGAGCCAATTATTAGTTGATGTTGCCACCAGTGTGAACAAGGAAAAAGATAACTAGTACTTAGTAGCACAGAAGCCCTACTGAATGGGAATTATTTCCTATAACATTATGAGGTTGAGCATTGGTGGAAAAATAATATTATAGTAAGTCCATTCGGGAACCATCATTTTAAATCTACTTGTAGCTGATTTTGGAAAATTATTATGGAGTTCTATAACTCTCTGAGAGACATCATTGCCATTCCAGTACTGAAAAATGCTCAGTCTAAGTTTCTGGTTTTAGTAATATAAATGGAGCATAAAATATTTATTAGTTGAAAAAAAAGGTGGAGAAAAGCCAAAGAAATATTACTATGAAAACTCTTAGAAAAACACTCAGCCAACATTACCAAATAAATTCAGCCATTATTTCAGGAAGAATATTGTGACTGCAAAGGACCTGGTGATTACTCTCTGAGAATAATAAAAAATTATTTTGCATGTTGTTATGAACAAGTACTTTGTGTGATGGAGGAAAGAGACTAAATATGTACTAAGTATTCTGAAAGAAAAAATGGTAAATCAAATGAAACCCATTTAATTTAGGTACATAACTTTTTTCCCCTGACATGGGCTACTTGTCCTTTTTTGCAATGTAACAGAAAAAAATGTTGATATTTAGAAAACAAAATGGACATACTGGCAGAGAGAAATATTAACTTAATGTCCTAATGTTGCAAGGGATTCATAGGAAAACTATTACAAGTAGTCCTCAACTTACAACAGTTTGTTTAGTGACTGTTTGAAGTTACAGCAGCACTGAAAAAAGTGACTTATAACCATTTTTCACACTTACGGCCATTGCAGCATCCTCATGATCATGTGATCACAATTCACATGCTTGGCAACTGGCTCATATTTATGTCCTGGATCATTAATCACTTTTTGTGACTTTCTGACAAGCAAAGTCAATGGAAAAACCAGATTAATTTAACAACCATGTTACTAATTTAATAGCAGTGATTCACTTAACACCTCTGGCAAGAAAGGTTGTAAAATGGAACAAAGTTCATTTTTAAAAAGTCTCACTTAGCGACAAAAATTTTGGGCTCTATTGTGTTGTAAGTTGAGGATTACCTTAAAGAAGTTCATGGTAGTACAGAATGGAATTTAATTTACAAGTACTACTCAATTCAGGGAATATTTTAACCAATGCAAACTCCCAAGCCAGCTAACAGTGAATTCCAAGGAGAAACACTAAACCTTGTATTAAATCCATGTTTTGCTTCAATTTGTGGAATCTGAACAATAATACTTCTATTTTGCAGGGTGCCAGAAGCCATTTCTGCCAACAGTAGAGCTCAAAAAAGTAATAAGTGTAAATTATCCTTTCCTTTTACATTATACTTCACAAGTGTAATATGAGGAAGTATTTTTAAATAGTAGAGCTTGTAAAGAGTTCATGTACTTGGCTAAACTTACAATGGACTTTTAGTAATAGAAAGGTTGGTGAAATGTGACAGCGCTAGCACTGAATGGAGTAAAATTTACCACGTTTGGAAACTGAAATTTATTTATAGATGCCCGAAGTTTTATTTTAATCTTCATTGCAATTAAAGTTGCCTATAGAACTAGCTGTGCATTTTTAACCAGTTAACCTTTTGTGGAAAATCAGTGGATCCAGTTTATTGAAAATCCCAATTGTTTGCTTTTTAGGGGATTCTTTCTTAAATTTGAAAGAAAAGATGGGCATCTTCCTTCAGGAAATGTGCTTAAATCTGTCATCTAATTGTCACAGAAAACATTATTCTATTGTTGACGTTATTGAAAGAATGAATATGCATACAGGCCTTTTATTAATTATGCTGAATATTATAAATATTTTATGGTATTTTATGTTACTCACTCATTAAAGAATTGTTTTTGTCTATGTTTCATGGTGTCTGCCTATTTGCTTGTTTAAAAAGCGCAAATTAAGTCAGAAAAAATGTATGTTAGAGCTCTGCTGAGAAAGACACAATATGTAAAATGATGCCAACAGAAGAGCCTGGAAATCCAGATAGCAGTTTTCACATTCAGCCCCTCTTTTTCCATTTTGGTGAGCTGTCTTTCATTCCTTCTGAATAAACCCAGTTTTCTCATTTCAAGAACACAGTACAAGGAGTTCAATCAATGGTACAACTTTTTCAGCACTCTTCTTTCCAGTACTAAATTTATATTTTAAATTTAGTTTTGACCTTTTTTGAACTGTTTATTTCACTGTCTATTCTGAAATTCATCAGCTAAAGAGAATTGAACAGTCAAAAATAAAATATGGAGTGCAGGAAAGTAAACATTGGTTTCAGTCCGCAAAGAGAAAATCAACTCTTTAGCCACATTTTTTTCCACTGAAAACTTCTTCAGATCAGATTTGCTACTCTTGTTTTATAGGCTGTGGGTGCCATCTAGTGCCCCAAAAGTAGATTCTTCATTCTGTGACCAAAGGTGGGGGCCAAGAGAAAAACAATCCTTTCTGAACTCAACTTATTTCCAAGAAAGATTAGGGTGGGGGCATGAGATTTGTACTAGTATCTCCACCCATTACCATTCTTTCAATGACAAATGATATTAATATCTTAGTGTCCAGAGTCCAGGATTTGTTTTTTGCCCTGGTTTCAGATATGACTGGTCTCCTGAAGGAAAAGAAGGATAAGAAATGTAGAATCATTTCATTTAATTCAGAATAGAGTTGGAACAGACCTCAGAGTTCTTCTAGTCCAGGGGTGTTAAACTTGCAACGTCACGTGATGTGTCGCGACATATCGCGACTTTTTTGCCACTGCCAGCAATGGGGTGGGCGCGGTTTCACTATGATACATCTGGCCTGTGGGCCGGCAGTTTGACACCCTTGTTCTAGTCCAACCCTCTGCTCAAGCAGAAGACCTTACACAATTTCAGTCAAGTGGCTGACCAGTCTCTTCTTAAAAACTTCCGATGATGAAGCACCCACAACTTCTGGAGGCAGGTTGTTCCACTGGTTAATTGTCCTCACTGTTAGGATGTTTCTCCTTAATTCCAGGTTGCTTCTCTCCTTAATTAGTTTCCATCCATTGTTTCTTGTCCTGCCCTCTGGTGCTTTGGAAAATAAGTTGACCTCCTCTTCTTTATGGCAGCCCTTCAAATATTGTAATACTGCTATCATGTATAGCAGCCCTAGTCCTTCTTTTCTCTAGACTAGCCATACACAACTCCTGCAATCGTTCTTCATATGTTTTAGTCTTCAGACCTTTAATTATCTTAGTTGCTCTTCTATGCACTTTTTTCAAAGTCTCAACATCTTTTTTGTAATGTGGTGACCAAAACTAGATGCAGCATACCATGTGTGATCTTACTAAAGTTTTATAAAGCAGTACTAATACATGATCCTGATTCTATGCCTCTGTTTATACTATCCACCACTTTATTTTAGTAACACTCCTTCTAAAAAAACCAACAAACTTATGACTTTTAATTTCAAACAGCCTTGTGTTGCCCTTTAGTTTTTATAGAAATTCACTACCATTGTTGCCGTCACTCCCAAAAGTGTGCCGCTAAGCAATGGCTATAGATTTCAGCCACCAGCTCCAGCACTGTTGCCATTCCATTATCTGCCAAACATCTAATCAGACTGCCAGGTATTCCTTTGCAACTCACAATGGTTTTTGATTAATCAACGTGGTCCTTTCCATTCTACAAATTGTGCAGGCTTAGTCTAACTCTAATCCATGTCCAATTTAAGATAAAAACAGAAGATTTGGCATCTAGCATCCCAATTGCAATCTTCTCTGAGCTGGTTAATTTTGGCAATAGTTATCTGTACTTTAGCTACATCCTTTCTTATTGCAACACACCTGTGATCAGTGCAAATTTTATTATTTATTTGTCCTATTTCCAAGCCATCCAACTCCAAAAATGACTTTGGATGGTTTCACAAAATTAAAAACAACATTATTAAAAAAGCACAATTGGCCCAAGGGAAGTATAAAAAAAGAAATAATCCTCCACCTCATCTCTAACCTAAAGGATCTCCCAGACATCCTAGCTCAAGACTTGTAGCTCTCTGGATAGAAGCAAGAGGGAGGGAGGGAGGGAGGGAGGGAGGGAGAGAGAGAGAGAGAAAGAAAGAAAGAAAGAAAGAAAGAAAGAAAGAAAGAAAGAAAGAAAGAAAGAAAGAAAGAAAGAAAGAAAGAAAGAACTAGCCATAGATTTATGTTTGTTTAACCGCAGATTTGTACCTGGACATTCTCTGCAAAATAAGATAGAAGCGGCACACATTAAATTATTTGCACCTGATTGCCAGTGGTTTACTGAGCTCAATTTAAGATGTTGATATTAATCATTAAAGCCTTTGCAGCCTTTAAAGGTTTTGGACCTGACTCTGTAAAAGATTACAGATAGTCCTCATTTAATTACTGCAATTCAGACTGACAACTGGGCATTAAGCAAAGCAGTTGCTAACTGAAAATCATGTGACTGCTACTGTGCTTATGATTTTACTTCAGCTTACTTTACAGCAGGGCTTTTCAACCTTTTCACCCATTGTACCACTTTTAGTATATGGCAATATCCGAGTACCACCAGTCGCCTAGCAAGGTGCCAAAAACTTGATGACCAAAAAAAAAAAGAGGGAAAAGTGATAAAGTACAGATAGTCCTCGACTTACAACAGTTCACTTAATGACTGAAGTTACAATGGCACTGAAAAAAGTGCCCCCCAAGCCACAGCTGAGCAAGACACCTGCCTGCCCACCCAGCGCCGCTCTTCCTCCTGTCTGAGGTTTTCATTGTTGTGAGCATTTCTGTTGAGGACTGGCAGCGGGGGTGGGGTAGGGGGTGTTTGGTTTTTATTCCACCCATCTGCTGGGACACTGTGACCATCATAAATATGAATCAGTTGCCAAGCATCTGAATGTAAATCACAAGACCATGGAGATGCTGCAACATTCCAGCTGATCGGTGCTTCTTCTGGGCTCAGCAGAAGCGCCAGGATCAGCGCCGAGCTCCAGTTGGAGCCTGGCACTGATCCTGGTGCTTCCACTGAGCCCTGACAGCCCCAAAGAAGCGCCAATCAGCTGGAAAGCAGTACTGATCCTGGTGCTTCCGCTGAGCCCTGACAGCCCTGCAGCTCCAGCCATCTCTTGCTCAGGCTTGTGCAGTGCTGCCACTGGTTCAGCTCATTTCCCTGCCCCGCTACCACTTTTCTAGGATGGTCACGTATCACCTGCCAGGTGCCAAGAGTGGTACCCGTATCACTGGTTGAAAAGCCCTGCTTTACAGCATACAGACCCCAAAGAACTGGGTGAGCCCAAATGGCAGGGAAGGATTGCAGAACTTAACTCACAAAAAAAAGGCAAATCTTACAGGCCTTTTCCCCCCACTCTTGTGGTTTTGGAAATGCTCACCCCTGCAGTGCTGGGATAATTAGCAAAAAGGGTTGTTTGTATTGGAGTCAACAATTTAATATATATCCTGTTTTCAGCAATTCCTGAAAGCATTGTGCAGCTTCAGCCCTTCATCTGAGGGAACCCCATCACCATTTTTAGTAATCGGCAGCCTGTCCATATCTAGAGTCAAACTTCAGTTGGACATTCTTAATGCTGAAGACTGCCTAAAATGTCAGTGGAAGCTCTCTTAAAGGCTCATTTCATCATTAAGAATATCCCCATTTTGGCTTTTATTTATTTATTACAATGGGTATCCCAACTGACTCTTGGCAGCAGGAACAGAGGGATGAAAGATTCAGGAGTCAATGGTAAATGTGGGACCTAAGCAAAAAACAAGGAAGTTGAATGAGAATATTTCTCCCTCCACCCAACTTGAGCCCATGTGCTATAATTGTGGGTATACATTTTTTTTTTTTGCAGTCTTTGCAAGGGAGGGAATTCAATTAAGAATTAGTAGAACAAAAACCAAACCTAATTTTACTTTTTTTTTTTCATTTAAAGTTAAATGCAATGAATAAGATTACCTAATGAATTGGTTGCCCTTTTTTCCCACACCAAAAATTACAATGTCGTCCTAACTCTGGAATGATCTCAGGAGCTACACCCAAGCTTTAGGGAGCCCCAGGTTCTACACTCCTATTTTAGATTCAATTTCAAAACCAGACATGTGCTTCAAAGGTTTCTTTGAAAGAAAAACACAACTTAAACTCAAATCATCACCTTTGCCCTAGTAACATTCTAGACCCTGCAGCCAGGCAAATGGAACTAGTACAGGCAGCTGGTAGGTGGTTTTGCCATATTTTGTGTAGGAGGCAAATTGGCAAGCAGCCCTCTGTGTGATGCAAGCAAAGAAAATAGAAGAGGCCCTGCAAAGTTCTTGGCTGAAGCCCTATTACCTTGAAACAGATGGCTAAGATGCTTTGAATAGGATCTCCATCCAAGCAAGGTACATTGGTTTTAAATGAAAGAAACCTCCATGTTTGATCTCTGTAATAAACATTCACGTTCTCACAGGATTTATGCTAATGAAAGAGGGTTGTTTAAACAGGTCTCTCTTACCCTGGGAATCCTCCATATAACAATATGGGGAGGACATACATAAAAAGCCAAAACTCTTTCCTGAGTTTTCTTAGTTACTCCATAATTTTTTCAGTGTCAGCAAGAGCTGCTGCTGTCTGCTCTAAGACTGTGTTTGCACAGCATGTTTACAATGATTATTCTCATTATGGTTTACTCAACCTATTTTCACAAGATACGGTGAAACACAAACCACCACAGGCAACCTGTTTGCAATTCAATACATGGTTTTACCGAGATGCTTTCAAAAAAGTTTCAAATGCTTTTGGTTTTCATGAACATAGGACAGTTGACCAAACCTGGTCACTGATCCATCACATACCTTTCATACCAGTCTTGGGCAATATTTGTAGCTGGCAAGAGGCCCTTAAATATGTGTGAGTGCATATGTGAATACAGCATGCATGTACAAATACATACAAATACAAACCCAAGAGCCTCTGGATTTGTGATAGTGATGTGGCAATATCAAGAATGTAGGCAGAAGTGAAATTTCCAAATTCAGATTCTGAGGATTGGGTCTCACACATACACGTGCACAATCAATATATGAAGCCTCCTACACACAAAAAAAATCGATTCTAGCAATTCTGATCCTTCATTCTTGGCAAGAGGCTTGCCTGGTATTTCCAGGTCTTATTTAAACTAAAGACAATTCACTCTTTTGTCTGGATGATGCCAAAGTTGCAATCATGCTACCTTTAATCTTTTTTTCTCTCTCTCTCTTTTGCTTCTTCTAGTCAATCTTGACTCCTAGTGGCTGCGTAGACAAGTCCCTGCAGTTTACTTGGCAACATTTTCAGAAGCATTTTTTTCCACTGTCATCTCCTAGGACTGAGGAGTGACTGCCCAAAGTAACCCAGCTGGCTTCATAACTAAGACCAGCCTGGGAATCTCCCCTTATTTTATGGCTTTAACTGCTACACCAAAATGGTTCTCTTAAACTGTCTTCCTGACAGTTAGAACAATTAACCAGTGTAACAACCTGCCTCCAGAAGTGATGAATGCTCCAACACTGGAAGTTTTTAAAAAGAGACTGGACAGCCATTTGTCCGAAATGGTGTAGGGTTTCCTGCCTGAGCAGGGGGTTGGACTAGATGACCTCCAAGGTCCCTTCCAAGTTTACTACTACTACTACTACTACTACTACTACTACTACTACTACTACTACTACTATTATTATTATTATTATTATTATTATTATTATTATTATTATTATTATTATTATTATTATTATTATTATTATTATTATATGCTTTCACTTATTATCCTCAAGTGCACAACAGGATTATATTCAGGTATGACCACTTCTATTACAATTTTACAGAATCAAACCACTGAAAATGATTCCTGTGATGCAGCCTTCACTACAGAGCTTGTAATCTCCCTAAAACAGGATTATTTGAAGAATTATGTCAGAAGTAGTTTGGCACAAAGTTTCTCCCAGTCCTATGCCAAATTACCATTTCATTTTATAGATTTATTGATGCCATTGTTTAAGTAGTCATTTACATAGAATTGTAAATTTAGTTTTCCCATTTAGAATTTAATATAAACCTTTAAAATATATTTGTGTGTATATATATACATATATATATGCAGGTCTTGGTGTATTCGGGAAAAGACCCGAATACGCCAAGACCTGCATACCTGTACCCGTGAAAATCTACGAAAACAAATACATAGATATCCATATTTAGATATCCAAGTCCTGTTATGGCAGGGGTCCCTAACCTCTGATCCGTGGACCAGTACCGGGCCGCGGCATGCCAGCAATCAGTCCACACAAACAAGCAAAGCCCCATCCGCAGGATGCAGGCAGCACACAAAACTGCGCCCTCTCCAGTCCATGGAAAAACCTCTCCCCACGTAACTGGTCCCTGGTGCCCAAAAGGTTGGGGACCTCTGTGCTATGGTGCCTCACTGGGGAGCAGAGGGTGTTCCTAAGAGGGGTGATGAAGGATGGTGGGAGGGCATGCCAAAAGTATATAATCTCTGCAGGGTCAACCAAGGCGTGAAGATGATCCAAGATAAATCATCTATACACCTAAATTAGTCAACAGCAATATAAGAAGATGCTGGAGGCAGATCATTACTTTACTGGCAACGGCAAAGGCATCATTTCATGCTATGCAGAAGACTATGGTAAACCATTCTTGTATTTTACCAAGAAAACAACACAGATAATATAAAGTAGTTAACAATATAGCCCCCAGATGATGGATCTCTCAGGTCAAAGGGCACTCAACATGCTACTGAGGAAGAGCTGAGGAGTTTTTCAATTACTAATGGTATTTATGAAATTGGTAGATTAAGCTTTCTGAGACATCTAGCTGCATATGTTGCCATGCTGAAAAAGAAACTTGAAAGTCCAAAAGCAGAATTACAATAGGAACACTGAAAGTTAGAAGTAAGGACATGGAAAAACACAACACAGTGAAAAATTAAATGAAACTCCTATGCATTGGTATTAAGTGAATTGCAACAGACTGGAATTGGATAGGTCAGAAAATCATGTTTGCTACTCAGGTTATGAAAAACAAGGAAGGAACAATGTTAATTTCATAGTCATAATTCCAACTTCATCCTGAATAAACTTCACTAAATCATACATTTTTTTCAAAGTGTACTGAGCTGGTATTATATATGTTAACTACTGCAAAGCTTTTATGTTTATTGGAAAAGATCTTTGATCCTGTCTATGAAAAAATGGCTAACCGAATTATGGGAATAAGCTTCAATGTCTAGAATTACTTCATATTTCAAAAGTAAGTTTGATATATAATACAGTATTATTGGAATTAAATTTTAAGTTACAATTACAATTGTATACATGGCATTGAGCTAAAATTTGAATTTTAGAGTTTATATATTATATAAACTAACCTACACATAATCTGCAGTATTCAATGTATTATTATCCATAGTTTTTTTCCTTATAATTATTATTATTCTAACTAAATATTTTTAAAGTTCAACAAATACATGATTTATTTAGAAATTGGTTATATCTTACAGGAACTTCAAACTTTTAATGGTATAATTAGAATATATTGGCAGTATATTTTAGATTTGTGGCTTATCTCAGATTTTTTGGCAATTCATTAAGTCTTTATATACCATTTGTTATTCTTTTAAATTTTTCTTGCCTTAATATCCTTATTCCACTTCATTTGAAAATTATAATACCTAGCTTGTAAATGCAAATAAAATGATTATATGTATAAGGAGGTCTGCAAAAGAATCTCGTTTTTCAACACTGTCTTTCTCATGTTTAGAAAACTGATTCTGTGACAAAGGTTTGTTTCATAAGTGATTCCCCCCTCATGTATTAATCTGACTGGATTGCATTCGACTGATCTCTATTTCAATTGTAATAGTTGTGGTCTGTGTGATCCCCTTTAGAAAACACCACTAGGGGGCAATAAAGCCATATATCTTTTCTACAAGGGTCAGAAAATACAATAGAGTAGTCAAATTTGTGGTAAAATGAACTAATTAATATGCACAATGCCTAGCAAGGCATGAGGTCATTTGGTGTAATCTTTGTAGAACTGACATGCTTAATTGGCTCGCTAAGGAGTCACATTCCTTTCTGAGTAAGACATAATCAAGATGACTCAGTTGAGCTCAGCTAGTTTTATCTGATTAAAAGTAGGTTAAATGGAAGAATAAAATTGAAATCAAGTACAAAATTAAATGGAGTGAAAGACCCTGCAAATCTAACGGGTGAGAGTATTAAGCCCTATCATAAAATTGGCCTAATACAGAGTGAGAATGTTACTCTATCTCTGGACTATCTTAACAGATACAGATCCATTTCCTGAAGTCATTTAGTTCAGTGTTTGTCAACCTTGACATTTGAAAAGGAGTGGACTTCAACATCCAGAATTCCCTAGCCAGCATGCACTGGCTAGGAAATTCTGGGAGTTGAAGTCCACCCCTTTTCAAATGGCCAAGGTTGAGAAACAGTAATTTAGCTATCTTCCATCTACAAAGAATATTTTCTGTTAAAGAGTTAATTCATAAAAATTAAGACATTTGACCAAACTGTAGATGGTGGTGGTGAAGGAAAAATCTCTGTAGCTCACAACCCATATTAATGGCAGAAAAACTGTCTCCTCAAATAGTTTTCATGCATTCTCCATAAAATGCCTCTGTGAATTAAGGACTGAGATCATTGTCATCCATATTATAGGGGACTGAGTTGTTTTGATATTTGTTTTTTCATGTCCTTTAATGAGGAACTACATGTGTAAATCAATGTATCAACATAACTCTTACATATCTTACAACAGAAACGAATACTTGTAGTTAGGATCCAGGTAATTTTAAATCAGTTCTGAAGGCCACAAGAACACAGTAGTGAAGTTACTCCAAAAGGCATACATTTTTAGCTGATTTTTCCCCTTGTTTTTTTTCCCGTTAGAGGATATTTGGTAACATTTTAAGCAAAAAAAGGGGTGTTAAAACTCTATAGTAGCTTAATATGTCCTACAGCAGGCATGTCAAACTGCTGGCCCGTGGGCAATGGGGGACAATCCCGATATGTCGCGTGACGTTGCGGATTGACATGCCTGTTCTACAGCTTACTTTTACCAAAAGATGTAGAGAAAGGCACCATCAAAGATAAATATTTTTCTACTGAATATTAGCTTATGCTGTCAGGTATCCCTTTCCTACAAGAGTATTAAGTATAACGAAAATGTGGCTGTATCAGGGAAAAAAATCTTTACATTTGCATTTAATAACCCATTCTGTCCAACTCAAAGCCAAACATAAGATGGAATAAATGTGCAAATACTAAAGTTGTTCTTATTTATTTTAACAAATACTAAAGCAAAAACAAAATGGAACATATGAAAAACTGACAGTTTCTTAATTCTTAACAGTAATTAGCACAATAGCTTAACTAATGTAAATTAATAGTAATGATTTGGTAGTTTTGATATTATAAATATAGCTCATCTGGTTTCTCAGGATGTAGCAGAATACAATGCTCATAGTACAGTATTGTTAGTTCCTATCCAACTAGAACATTTATATATCAACAGCATTAAAAAAAATCATGATTACTATACATACAGTAACTACACATTTAAGAAAACTTAGTATTAAACTATAATACTCATTAAACAGGTTGAAGTTACTTTATAAACACTTTTCAGTTAGCAAAACACTACAAAATAAAAATGAAGATTTGTGCAAAGCCTCAAATTGATGCTTCACTTTGATGACCTTCAGTAATGGCTCCCTTTGATGTAGCTTCATAATGCAATCCAACTCCTAGATGCCAATTCTGATAGGCTACTTTGCCTATACAGAAATTATTTCCATCAATGTGAAGTGGCCTATTTCCATTCTTTGTGGGGGGCCCAAAGTTAAGCCGCTAGCTTTTCCTTTGATACAGTATATGGTGGTATCATTGCTTCAGTGACCAGTCAAGTCATGCAAAATCACTCCTAAAAAACGAAACTACACAAAGAAGCCTAACACTGTTGTAATCCATCTATAGTTGTTCATTTCTTATTTTGAAAGTTGCTTCACTATTTCGTATCTTGCCTTTTTAGACACATTTTTTTTACAAAAAAAATACCAATAAAACCACAACACAGTTTAAAAACAAAAACATATATAATCCAAGATTCCTTCCTCCTGGAAAGATGATGTCTGAGATGAATTTTGCTAATCTATGAGCTTTTTCTTAAAAAGGCTCAAATTTTGAAGTTTCCAACTCAGTCAGCATTATTCATACCGCACATTTTGCTAATTTCAAGTCAACTTATGTGAGAGTTCCATAATGTTTAATTAAATTGGGACTTACTTGATAGCATTTGCATGATTCTCCACAATTGATTAGCTGACTCTTTTTCAAAGTAATATCTTATTCCAGAAATAATTGAACTATAGAGAATCTACTGATATTATAAATGTCATTACTTTTAAGTCTAAATACATTAATGCTACATTTACCTGCAAAATAATTTAGTAGTATTTGGACTATACACGAAATCAGGGAAATTGAATCAGTTGTAATCAATTGGTTGATTGAAACTATAACCCTATGCATATTTTCACATGGCCAAGATTAGACTATAAATTTCTGGATCAAGATCCTAACCATCTCTCAACAAAATCAGAAATGATATTCAGCTATCTGTTCTCTTTAGGCAATGAGTGTAATGATAAAAAAATCAAAAGGAGGCTGTAGGCCAGGGGTGTCAAACTCAATTTCGTGAGGGCCGCATCAGCACTGTGGCGCCCTCAGGGGAGCCAGGTGGGCGTAGCCCGTTGGGTGGGCGTGACTGCAGTGGTCACAGCAGACTGGGTGGGCATGGCCAGGGTGGGCATGGCCACTTCGATGTTGCTTGTGGGGGGATGCCTGTAGGGGTCGGGCAGAGTTGGGGGAGATCCAGGTGGGGTGGTGGGCAGGAGGCTCATCCTGCGGGGTGAGGCGAGGCGAGGCAGGGGCTGGGGGGTGCCATTGCTGCAGGGCAAGGCAAGGCGAGGCAGGGGCCAAGGCGGCGGCTGCCTGACACCATTGGCCCCCACACACAGAGGCCAGCGAGCACATGAGGACCGATGGTGTCAGCAGCCACAGCCTGCCGGCCCCTCGACTGGTGCACTCTGAGGCTCCACAGCCTGCTGCGAATACCGGGCCAATCCTCCAGCAGCAGGCAGAGTAGGGGAGGGGGGAAGCGCATGATGCAGACTGCCGGACGCGCCTACTCCTTCTCATCTGTTTTTGCTTGAAATTTGAGAGGAGGTCACTGCTGGTCATCTCCTCGGCCCCCTTGCAGATCTTGTCCTTGGCCCATGTGTGGAGCCTGTTCCCCTCGCGTACCCGACGCATCTTGGCCCCACCTCAGCCTGGCGCCGCTAGAAGCTCACACAGGTCGATTAGGTCCATCTTTGCTGGGCCTGGGCAATCATGACGCCGATGGGGATCTGGCTTTCACCACTCAGGGTGACCTTCTGCCTGCTGGCCCTGCCGACCACTTTGCCTCCTGCAGCTCTGGGTGGCAGCCTAATGGACCTGAGCGAGTGGCTGGCAGGGGGCTGAAGAGAGGACCAGTGGCAACCTGCTCTCCAACCAAATAGAGATGGGATGGAGTAGGCATGCCGGCAGTCCGCATCAGGTGCCCCCTCGATTCAGAGTGCTGCTGGTGCCGCCGCAGCACTGCTGCTGGAGGGCTGGCCTAGTATTCATAGCGGGCTACGCAGCCCGTCGGATGCCGTTGGCTCCCATGTGCTCACCGCCTCCTGTGCATGCACCTTGGGGTCTGCCGGGCTAGCTGGGGCCGGGGCCAGGGCAGCGGGGGCCAGTCCTGCGCCATTTCCAAGAATCCTTGGGGGTCAAATATCAGCAAATTGTGGGCCAGATCCGGCCCACGGGCCTTGTGTTTCACATGTCAGCTGTAGGCTATTCAGTTTTTTTCTTTTTCTCCCTTTCAAACTACAGAATTATTAAGATTCTGAAATTACTACTTGAGAATATATTCTGTATTTACATGGGAAAAGCAATTCAGTCACACACCAAAACATTATGCCACTAATATACTAACATATTGGTCCAAACTGCTATATCTCTCCATGTACTTTTGGCCTGGATCTACCAAAGATAACCATCTTCTTGCTGTTCACATAAGCTTTTATTGCTCCAGACATAAAAGTAGTAGGATACGTTCATAGTTTTCTAATCAACCTAGGTTAACAATATGGGTATAAAAGCTCACTATGTTCCCAATGTGTTCTAGTTCATTCAACTTGTCCCAATTCCAAATTTAAAAACACACTTTAAATTACGTTTACATTTTCATTAACTGCACACAATTATTCAAACAATTTATGTAAACATTTAGCTGTCTCAGAAATTCTGTTATAATTCATGTTGTGCGGTAGAATTTATATTTTGTATTTAAATTCTTTACATATCTTGAGCTAGCATGCAGTGTATGCAATATATTGGTAGGAAAACATTTTATTTAATTAGCAGATTTCTGCTCTGTGCTGTCCCCAATGTATTTCAGCCACATTCGCTAATCAGAAGTGCCCCTTTTCCCTTTCCAACTCCTCTCTCTTTGCTCAAGTTCAGATTCAGTGAAGGCCGCCGGTCCCCAATTAGTGATCAAATAGGAATTCTTGGAACCTATAAGACACAATATTTTACATTTAGTAATTTAAACCTAATTTACTACACGTGTCAAAATCTTCTTCTAACTTTGCTTTATGATTAGTCATGTGAGAATGTAGTTGGGAAAAGTATATTAAAAATGCACCCAATCAAAAGCATTTAAATAAAAAACATTTTTAAATGCTTTCATCCTCATGTATACCAAGATGGTTTGAAATAAACATAAATAAAATAATATAAAATAAACCAAAGAATATTAATAAAATGGTTCAACCCAACATGAATTTTCAATTTAATAAATTTTGATTTGTACCAAAAATACCATCATGCCACTGCCAGTTTTATTGCTAGGGTGAAGAATATTCTAAAATGAATGCACCATCAAAAGATGTCCATCTATCTTGACTCCTTTCTCTCCTTTACTGTATAATGCATTTTCCTCAATAAATTTTAACCGAGATGACCTCTTTCTAAAGTTCCTGAGCAGAAGTAGGGACAGAAAAGCCTTCATATTTGAAGTTCTATATCATTTAGGGCTCTGCAGGCAAAACTAACAGCTTCAATTAGACATGAAATATGTCGCGTTCAAAGTCTGGCTATGTCAGTTAAATCTTGATGGTGTTACCTGCATCAAGTGAGGATTCCAAGAAACCTTCAAGGAAACACCCACATATAAATCATTACAATAGTCTAATTAAATAGTTTTTAAAATGTTGCTTCTGTAGCTAGACTATCTTGCTCAGGAAGAATTATTGTTGAGCCATTGGTAAAGTTAGGTTGTTGGTACTACTGATGCCACTTGGGGCTCCATCCATCATGCTGGGTGCAAAAATACATATAAGTGACATATCTAAATTGATTGCTCAGCTATCTTCTGGCTATAAAAATTATCTTATTCAAAGATTGCACACCATTTTACGTTATGACAAATCACTGTCAATCCAATGTTTTTGTCCTGTCCATTTTCAATTTCATATTGTGATCTACATTACAGAAAATATTTATTCCCAGCACCTTGACTTAAATGTAAAGCAACCTACTAAAACGTTTAGTAGTGCTGACATATCAAAGCTGCTCTCAAGAGCATTTCAATATCTTTTCTGATAAATTTATACTTATAGACAATAATGTTTATATTGCACTTTAATGCCATTACAATAACATAATTCATTTGACTGAAAATTTCCTGTTGAACTAAGAGCTTATACTCTTTGTACAGCAGATTAACTCACGGGTTGATTAATACACATTTGCTTGGTTGAATTCCATTAAAAATCTTTCAAGAAATATCCTTCAGAAGTTCAGCTCCCATAAAGGGGAAAGCAAATAAACCTAGTTACATACATTATTCTATCCTGGATGCAACATAAATCTCATATAGAGCACTTATAATTGGACAGTTATAAATATAAAAGCAGAACAATCAAAATAATGTAAACGTTGTAAATACTGTAAGCCTCAAGAGCAAAGGCCAACAGAGTTTTATGTCATGATGAGGCTAATGAGAAATTTGACTTGAAGACATCTAAAAATCTCAGCTGGCAGTGTTTGCACTGATTTCCTTTCTTCTATTCGGAATTTGGTTCAGCTATGTTTCTCCAGACAATAGCACACACTAAACAGGAAATGCAGCCTAGGCTGACTCAGTAATATTCAGACTTCTTGGAAATCATAATGGGTTACTTAAGATAAAAATAGCTACATGAATGCTGATTCACAAAACAAAGGATTGTTTCCTACCTGGTTCAATTAATCGAATTAATCCCTCATGATGAGCTACTCTATCTTTCCAACTTTTAGTTTTGCTTGCTGCTACTTCCAATTTCTTCTTTACCTCCTAAAACAGAATTAACATCAACATGATATAGAAACATATATTTTTTTTACAATAGAGACTGTCAAAACAGCACAACAAGAACATCTCTCCACAAGATCACAAAAGGATGGGCTTTAACTGGATGTGAACAGGGATCAGCCTAGGTCAGCACATGAAGGAGCACACAATTGCAAACATTTGTAAATAATATATTCACAGTGCCCATAAAAGCCAATCTTAGCGACTGCTAAGCTTCCCATAAGTTACTGGGACATAACTATATATCCCTATAGGCATGATTTCTTAGCTACAATAACTTTTCCAAGTTTCATCAACTTCTTAAATCTTTACCTGATATGGCTTTTAGTCACAATTATATTTGATCCATCTCTACTCATTTTACTATTGAACCAAACTGGTACAATATTTTATCCTGGTAATTCTCTATAGATAAAAATTTCAGTTAATGTCTAATATTATGTCTGCATATACTGTATAAACATAAATGCCCAATAAGAAAATGATTCAATTCTGTGAAGTGGTCAGAGCCACTACAGTCTGGTATCTTAAAGAAGGTATAAATCAAATGACTTAGGTAGCCCTGTTACCAACACTTGAACACATTTAGGTGACTGCTGACAAGCTGTTGTGCACACCTGCTTATGGGGAGATGACTTGGGAAAGCTTTACAGAGTCCCCACTGAGCCTTCTGATGAATGCAACTGCCTTGACCCTTATTATTAACATATTTTGCAAAGTGTCCCTTCATATACTTCGTATAATCCTAGGAAGGCTACACTCGCTCACCTCATATTGTTCAAAGGCTTGCTTCCTCTCTAATTCCAGTTCTTCCAACTGCTCCATGGCGATCTGTAGAGCATGTTCCTTCATTTTTCTCTGGTTTTCCAACTCTTGCTTTTCTGCCTCAGTCACCTGAATGGCTTGTTGCTGCTCTAAGTGCCACTTTTCCAACTCTGCTCTCTTGCTTGTCTCTTCTTCTAGCAGTCTAGTAGCCAAGAAGACATATTAATTCAGGACTGACACAACATGTATGCCTTTCCCGCATGGACTAATTAGTCAAGAAAACATATGACCTAAAACAGTTCCACGGAAATTGCTCGGTTTTGCACTTCTAGTCCATCAAGCAATCACATTCAGAAATGAAAGCATCCCACACACAAGGTAGGTAGTTTCCTTTTTCATTACCTCATTTAGCATCTACAAGTAGTCCTTGACTTATAACTACAGCTTGAGACCAGAATTTTGGTTGCTAAACAATGTGGTCATAAACCAAGCCATTATGTGACTGGACCCAATTTAATGAGGTTTACCATGGTCATTAAGCAAATCATGTGGTTAATTGAATCATATGGTGGTTAACTGAATTCAGCTTCCCCAATTGACTTTATTTGTCAGACGTTAGCTGGGAAGCTCATAAATCATGATTGTGACCATATGATTCCGCAACTGTCATAAATGCAAGTTAGTTGCCAAGCATCTAAATTATGATCACATGACCATGGAGGAAGTAAGATGGTCATAGCTTCAAGGACAGAGGTAAGTCCTTTTCCAAGGCTCTGGTAACTTTGAACTAACATTAAACAAAGAGTCGTAAGTCAAGGACTACCAATAGTTCAGTTAAATACACTTCATCCATTTGCTTCAACTTATTTATTGATCTACAAACAACTCCACATGACATATTTTGTTTACTTGTCTGTGGTACTATAATATGCTGAGAAGCAGAAAGAGGGAAACAATCCTTCAGAATGATTCAAGGACAGAGGACACCTTTTAAACGTAAGAACGGTATTTAGGTTACTTGGGCAGTCTGCAGTTTCTATGTCTCTGCCATTGTTCCTTCTGGAACATAATTGACTGCCAGCCTTAGCATCCAATTCTATCAAATTACACACTGACCTGGCCTGAAGTCTCCTGACAGTTTCCTCATCTTGGCGGGCTTGTTTCTCATCCTCCAAAGCTTCCTGTAGCTGCTTATACATTTCCTCAAGTTCTTTGACTCTCAGTAAGTACTGCTCAAGCTCAGATGATTTCTGAGCAACCTGTTCTTCCATTTTCTGTCTTACCTAGAAAACAAGAATTCTTCATTATCCTTCAGGACAAGCAGTGCTTCCTATTTCTTATGAGACAGAAGAAGAAAGTGTGTGGCTTTTCCTTTTTGTCCAAACATGCACACAGTGCAATTATATCATTAAAGAAACTGCTTCAGAGTTTGCCCATTCTTTTGCTGACATGTACCATTTTCTCTCTCTCCAGTTCAAGACTGAATCGATCTTGTAATTCCATTTGAGTCTGCAGACGTTTTGTCTCTTCTTCTGACGCTCGAGCGGCTGCCTCTTCTAGTTGCTGGGCCAAAGAAAGAAAACAATTAGCATCTGTTTCCAGTTAATGTACATATGGAAGTACAGATAAACCATCAGTATGTACCTATAAACCTAGTTCTTATATTTTTTTATAAAAGCAAAAATTTTATCAACGGGAAATATATATAAAGAAAAGAATGATTTGCATCAAGAAGGGAGTAAAGTAAGGAAGGACCTCCAAGTCTCCACTGAGGCTTCATGTAAAACATTCTGAAAAGATGTTTTATCAGCTCTAAAATGGTGCATAAACAATAAAACGTTGGTGAAAGATTAAACTCTACATAGGTTTCTGTAGAACTGGAGATAAGATAAGCATTTCCAAAAATAGCACAGTCATTGCTCAAAACATGCAAAAACTATTCCTTCTAATCTAGATCAAACTTACTCTGTCAAAATAAGTAAACTATAGTATTTTGTTGCACGAGAAGTATGAGAAATTTGGGAAGTGAATTTTTCTAATAAAGTAATCCTCACATATTTTGAGGCATGCTTAATTAGAGGTTTCTGAATGGTTTGGTTAAACAAAAATAAGGAAGTAGTATAAAGGAGTACTTGTGCAACATTTAATGCTTACAGTAGCACTATTATTGGTTCCTAATTTATTTATTTATTTATTTATTTATTATTTGAATTTATACCCCGCCCTTCTCCTTGCGGACTCAGGGCGGCTGACAGCCTGATAAAAACAACTACAACAATACCCCAAAAACTATCATTAAAAAATTCTCTCAATCTGCCGTTAGGAAAGCACATTTCAATGACTCAGGTAATTTGGCTTGCCTGAACTGGCATTTCTATCAATCATTAAACTTTAGGTTTAAATTAACACACTGATTCAACAAACTTGACTTCATTCTTGCTATGAGGCCTTGGGCCAATCAGTCCCTCTCAGTCCTAATCAATGTCAGGTTCTACGGTGAGCTACCTGAAGAACAACTTCCTCATGACATCGTACATTGACAGCTTTACTGTATGAACTAAGTGAGCCTGGCAAAAAATCAGAAAACCCTACTACCCAGAATGACAAATTTTAATAACATCATCAACCAAGAATAAGAAGAACTAAGAAGAACAATGACTTCTACAGTCCCCTCAAATCCATGACCTCAGAAATACAATTTACAGCTAAAGTATTAATCCTACAATGCAGAATGTTATAAAAACTCAAATTTACCTTTCGGACGGTTTCCAGTTCCTTCTGTTTATTCTCATTTGCTATCTGGAGCTCTTTCATTTGCCTCTCCAGTTCTGCTTGTTCCGCCTGTAGTTTTTGGCGTAATTCTTTCCGTTTCTGGCGTGCCTCTTTATGAGGTGAAGGGCTTTTCAATTTGAGCAGATTTACCGTTGTCTGAATGGCTAAATAATGAGAATAGCCACAATAATATTTCTAATTTAAGCCCATACTTTTTCAGTCTTCAGTGCTGTTCAGTTTCTAACATTAGAGCTTCATCAGTAATTTTAAAAATAAAATCACATTTGTTTGCCAAAAAAACCCCATAGCGTATCAATATCAATAGTGTAATAGAGATATATAATTATAGTTGTGAAATATCAGAATGAAAACAGTTTAATATCAAATACAATTTGTACTTTGCAATAATGTCAGCTCTCCATACAATGAAATACATTTTGTCACCAAAATCACTGAATTGGGGGGGGTGTTATTTAGTCTGTGGTAAAACTAGTGAGATGTACAGTCAGATATGTAATACAGAGCAAAAACATTTGGCCAGAAGAGAGAAACTGAAATAATTAAAGAATTATTTAACTCAGAATAACAAAGTTGGAAGGAACCTTGGAGGTCTTCTAGTCCAACCATCTGCTTAGGCAGGAGACCCTAAACCATTTCAGACAAATGGTTGTCCATTCTCTTCATTGGCCTGAAGTTTAATAAGATATCTAAAGTCTTATTAACAGTCAGATTTACAAGTGACTTCACAACAGGCATGTGAACAGGAAGCTCCATTAAGCAGTGAATAGAAAAACAGAATTTACAAGCTACCCAGCTGGCTTCTATCAAGCAAAGCAGTAAAAGTTTACCTTGAATCCACTCCTGTTTCTTCTTCTTATCAGAGGCACTAATCTCAAAACATTTTTCTAAATTTTTTATAAGAAAGAGACATTTTTTGCCATCTTTGTCAGGCAAGCCCTAATAAAGAGAAAATTAGATTTAGTTTCCTATGAAGCATAGCAAATATGACATTACACTGATATTCACAATATTGTTTGTTAGTTCAGAGCCTCTAAGCATATGAAACATTCCAAATGATATGTATTTCATAAACTAAGAAAGAATCCTGAATGGAACATTTCAAAAAATAAAGATTTCTTTCCTCTTTTCATGAATGCTGTTGTTAGCACTCCATTGTATTCTCCATCCAAATAAATATTCCAGAATTTATCTAGCAGGTGAATAAAAAATCTGTAAGTTAAATTATTTTCATATTCATCATCTAAAAAAGTATTATTTTCCAATCATTTCTTTATTTTTACCTCTACAGTACAGTTGCCATCCAGTGCAATGTCTCCTCTTTTGTCTTTTAAATCTTCACTAACATAGTATGATATAACATTTGGTTTTAAAACAAACCAACGTTCTGTCCAGTTTTTCCTTTTGTGACCCTTCTTCCACATATAACCCTATAAAAACAATGAAGTAATTACTTTATTACATTATTTTAACTTGGAACGTTTAAATTCTGATCCCAGATCCAGATACAATTAATAAATGCCAATTTATTTCAACAGATATTAATCAAACTTTTCAATCCAATCACTGTAGGCATTTAAACATCATTTTTAACAAGCACAGTTTATGAAAAACCATCAGAGTAATTCAACTTTTTATCTTCAGTGAGAAAAAACGTAAATCCTTAGACAAAAAAAATAAATCACCCCCCCTAATAGTTATTGAATGGACAGGAAGTCCTCTCTGCCAGTAAGCACAGCTGACATTCAACCTCTATTTCTACCCATGAAAAAAATTGTTAGCTTAAAAATTCTACTGCTAGCAGCTGAAAAGCAATAGGTTCTACAATATATTATTCTGGTTACCCGACCAGATGTGAATTCACTGACTCTAAAGCTTTTTTGACCAGTTGATTGGGTCCTTCTATTATATCTTTTAGGCCAGTGATGGCGAACTTTTTAGAGACCGAGTGCCCAAACTGCAACCCAAACCCCTTATTTATTGCCGGGTGCCAGGTGGGCGTGGCCCACTGGCTGGGTGTGACTATGATGGTAATGGCAGACTGTGTGGGTGTGGCCAAGGTGGGTGTGCTCACTTCGATGTTGCTCGTGGGGGGGATGCCTGTGGGGAACAGGCAGGGTTGGGGGAGAGCCAGGGGGTCTCTGGGAGGTGGGACGATAGGCGAGGTGAGGTGAGGCGAGGCAAGGCGAGGCAGGGCGGGGTGGGGGTACCATTGTCGCAGGGAAAGGTGAGGCAGGGGCCAGGGCAGCTGCTGCCTGACACCGTTGGCCCCCACAGATAGGCCAGCGAGCACATGGGGGCCGACAGTGTCCGGCAGCAGCCACAGCCTGCCAGCCCCTCAACTGGCGCACTCTGGGTCTGCACAGCCCACCGCCAGCAGTTCAGAGAAGCCGCCTCTAAGCTGGACGGCTGGCTGACAGCTGAGGAGGCGATGCAGTGGGTCGTGCCCAGGCAAAGGAGAGCATGCGAGTTCAGGAGGGATGGGATGGGGGGAGGGAAACCAGCTGTGCTGGGATGCATCCGGCCACATGGGACCTCGGCGAGTTAGAGGGCGGTTGGTTGAAGAGGGACAGTTGCCATCTCCGGGGTATGCCGTGCATGCCCACAGAGAGGGCTCTGAGTGCCGCCTCTGGCACGCGTGCCATAGGTTCGCCACCACTGTTTTAGGCCATGGTTTTCCCAGTTGCAATGAATGGCTGTGAAAGTTGGACCATAAGAAAGGCTGAATGCCAAAGAATTGAGGTCTTTGAACTATGGTGCTGGAGAAGACTCCTGCGAGTCCCCTGGACTGCAAGGCGATCAAACTGGTCAGTCCTAGAGGAGATCAACCCTGACTGCTCTTTAGAAGGCCAGATCCTGAAGTTGAAACTCAAATATTTTGGCCACCTAATGAGAAGGAAGGACTCACTGGAGAAGACTCTAATGCTGGGAAAGATTGAGGGCAATAGAAGAAGGGGATGACAGAGAATGAGGTGGCTGGATGGAGTCACTGAAGCAGTAGGCGTGAGCTTAAATGGACTCCAGAAGATGATAGAGGACAGGAAGGCCTGGAAGAACGTTGTCCATGGGGTCGCAATGGGTTGGACACGACTTCGCAACTAACAACAACAACAAATTATATCTTTTAAACCCTGCCTCCCAACTTCAGTCCAACTGAAAAACCATCCCAGTTTCCAAGTCTAAAGTGGTAAACAGCAAAATGTTGAAGATGGAAAAGGATTCATTAGTTCATTCTTCCATCAAATTCTACTTACGGATTAGAAAATAAGGAAGATAATTATTAATTTCGATCTGAAAACTACAAAGTAGCAAAAATTAAATTAACAAGCCCTATATAATGTAGGAACATTAGTACAAGACCTGTACAATGTTTATGTTTTGAAAAAGTGGGAATAACCATGTCTCAAATCAGAATAGCTGTCAGGAAATTCATAGAGGAAGAAGCATATAACAAGGCTCCCAGCTACAACTTCAAACAATTGAGAATCACCATAGAATCTCGCTAAATGTTATGGAAACAACACTTTTGCATAAATCTGTCTCCTTATGCCCCACCCCTAGGGTGGCAAACATAGGCAAAATCATAACATGAATGTTTTATCTATGTGGGTGGAATATAAAATCCTGTATGGTGAACTATAAATTTTCTTAAGCAATTCCTTAATTGATCCACTTGCATCTGATTCTAAGACACAGAAGATCAAGTCCAGTACAGATATATGCATCCTTCCATTCTCTACTGGAAGTTTACTTACAATGTAAACAATATTTAATATCTAAAATATATATTTAAAGTGATTACATGATGTAAACAAAACTGTGGTCTTTGAAGAGCACAAATTATCTTCATCATCTATCATTCAGTATCAAATGACTGTTGTACATTTTAAAAGATAAGAGCACATACCTGTTAGAAATCATCCACTTTGTAAGCTATTTAAATGGTGTGAAACAGAGAGAGAAATTCACATTTAAAGATAGATCATCCTATTATTTAAAACAAAATAATTTACTAGATACTAAAGACTCTGAAAATCCTATGAATTAGCCCTTGAATCTTTGCTGTTTAGCAATTTTATTAACATACAGTGCACTGAGAAAGTATTCAGACCCCTTTCACTTTTGTCAATTTTGTTCAGCTGCAGCCTGATTCAAGTTGTTGAAATTCATTTTTTTCTCATTAATCTACACTCCGTACCCCACAATGACAAAGTGAAAACAGAATTTTAGAATTTTTTTCTAAAATTCTGTTTTCACTTTGTCATTTTGGGGTACTGAATGTAGATTAAGGAGAAATAAAATGAATTTTACCAACTGTAGAATCAGGCTGTAGCATAACAAAATTGACAGAAGTGAAGGGGGTCTGAATACTTTCTGAATGCGCTGTAAATACCCACCAGGTTTTTTTTTTCTTTCTTAAAATGTGTAATATGAAAGAGAACTCACATTAGAAATACAAATTTGGAAATGGCTACCTAAGCATCAAATCCAAAATCCTAATTATAAAGGAATCCAAATTCAAGCATCCCAGAAAAATGGCCATCCAGCCTCCACTTGAACTGATTCGGTAAAAGGGAGACCCACCATCTCCCTGGATAATCGGTTCCACTGTTAAACACTTCTTAAGAGAGTTTTTCCTTCCCTAACATTCAAACAGAATCTGCCTTCCAGTAACTTAAATTCATTTTTTCATGTCCTACATTCTGGAATAGATATTTTCTATATCAGGGGTCCTCAACCCCCGGTCCGTGGACCGGTACTGGGCCGCAGCATGCCAGCAACCGGTTCACACAAACAAGCAAAGCCCCATCTGCGGGTTGCAGGCAGCACATAAACCCACGCACTCTCTGGTCCGCGGAAAAACTTTTCTCCACAGAACCGGTCCTGGTGCCCAAAAGTTGGGGACCTCTGTTCTATATGACATTCTTCAGATATCCAAAGAAAGACAGCTAAACATTACCAGAACTTTCAATCACTATTTATAGGTTACAGTTTTTAATCCCCTGATCATCTTTATTGTGCTTCTCTAAATAGATGCCAGTTTTTTTCAAATTCAAATGTGGTGCTCAGAACTGGATACAATACCCAAAATGCGATATAAATAGAATAGGGCGTAAATATTACTTCCTGAATTTTGAAATGATGCTTCTACTGATGCAGCCTGAAATTGTATTTTCTTGTTTTCAGCCACCTTACACTGTTGGTTCATACTCAGTTTGCAATCCATTATAGGTAGTCCTTGCTTAGCGACCCCAATTGGAACCAACAAATCCATCGCTTAGTGCTATGGTTACTTAGTGAAAAATCATATGACCATGACAGACTTATAATGTCACTTCCCATGTGGTTGTTATGTGAGTCACTGCAGTTGTTAAGCAAGACATCACACAATTGCAACTTGAAATTTTACTTTTTCATTCTTCATTAAGTCTGCTTATCAGAATTCATTTGTGAAGCACAAAAATCACTTGACCACAGGATGCTACGACACCTGAGGACAGGTGGCAAAGATGTTATTTTTACACCACTGTAAGTTCAAACAGTCATTAAACAAGACAGCCAGTAAGTGAGGATTACCTGTACTACACCAAGTTATTTTTCACATGTACCAGGCCAGATATCTCACATTCTACATGCATGCATGTGATTTTTGTATCCTAATAGAGCTTTGCATTTTAATCAATAAAATAACCACAATACTGGTTAAATATAAAGGAAAATAAATGTACATTGTATGCATAGAGCAAAACCTAATAAATAGACAACCACCACACTAAATAAGCTCACATGCTGTGGGGGCCTAATGTCTGGGTGGGAAACCAGATACCTGGCTCTCCCAGGTACCAATGTTAGACTGACTAGCATACAGTCAGCTAACTCTTCCTTTTTCCCCTTTCTGAAGATGGGAACATTGCTTACTATCCTCCAAGCACCTGGCAATTCACAAATCTTTCAGGATGCCTCAGTGATACCAGATAAGAGCTTGGCTAGATTAATTCCTTTCATATCCTAGGATGTCATTTATCTGGTCCTGGATATTGACATTCATTTCAAACATATAAATATCACCCTCTGCTGTTCTATCAGTCTCAAGCTCCTTCAGTTCTGATCTTCACAATGTCCTGACCAGTGCTTTTTTTCTAAAAAAAAAAAAAAAGGTGCTGGAACTCACACAAGTCATACAACCCGCCTTGCCTACCCTACAAGGTTCCATCCAAAAAAGGTGCCGGAACTCCATTCTGGGAATGGAGTTCCATTTTATGAGAAAAAAAGCCCTGGTCCTGACACATCACAAAGAGTTTTGTTGAAGAAGACACAACTAAAGCAGGAGTTGAGAGGCTATGTCTTTTCATTATTATGGTTCATCACAGTCAGCCAGATATTCTATTCTATTTGCCTTTCAGAAAGTTATTCATTTTGGGCAATCCACAAGTCTCAGTTAACGTTTATGAACCTTAACTAAATCAGTTTCCTCACTAATTACTGTCCCTTTCACTTTTACTTGTTTTTAGAAATCTGAATTGTAGTGCCAATTCACCAACCGAAACACAACAAATGCACAATTTTATATTTTTAAAGATAAAAACCCTCCGATGCTTTACTGTAAGAGAGATATACCATCCTTAAAATAAAGCACAAAGCAGAATGCTACTGAATCCCTGTAAAGCAATGAATTAAATTTAAAGAAAACTAGATTTAAGCTAAATGTCTTAGATCAATTGCAAACACTTTCTTGAAAGGCAAATGAGGCATTTTTTTAAAAAAATGCTTTACAATAAAATATCAGAGCTTCAGGCAGCAATGTAAGTTGGTTGCATGCAGTGTTGTGATCTATCTTATGCTGTGCTCAAAAGACATTTAATCACAATGCCTTACAAAGGAAATTATACATTGGGCAATATTAGTAAATCACTTGACAGAACTGGGTCAGAAGTGCAAGCAATTTTTAAGGGTCTTTGTTGCATTAAAACTAAACCACAATTGACATGTGATTTAAGCAAACCTTTCCCATCCTTCCCCCTTCCTAGCCATGCACCTGGGCTTCTGAGATTTACACTTCCTCTTTATGCCCTCATATGCTCCATGTTTTATGTCATATTCAAATATGAGACACCGCAGGCAAGTGCAAAACAAGTTTATACATTTTTATAGAATTTAAGTTCTATAAAACTTAGGTTCTCTTTGCTTTTAAGATGCTGATTGCCACATTACTACTTAGATTGTGGGTAACAGCATATTGATAACTTAGATATTGGATAATAAATGAATTAGATCATCACAGCATTGTAACAATAAAAATAAAATTATTAGTCTATCTTTTCTTTTTCTCCTTTTCTTTACAACCTGTGGAAATCTCTTAGTATGTCAGAATTCTGCATCGATTTATTTATAACACTGCTAGACCTTCCTTTAAAGCAGGGATATCAAACTGCCGGCCCGCAGACCGGATGTGTCACCCAAAAGCCGCACCCCACCCCAGCTTCAGCAAGGAGAAAAAAGTCACGATATGTCACGATACGTCACATGACGTGGCAAGTTTGACACCCCTACTTTAAAGAAAAGCCTTCTTAAATTTTCTTACATAAATAAAAGTAAAAGAGATAATAATATAATATAACATTATAATAATATAATATAACATTATAATAATATAATAATATAATATAATATAATATAATATAATATAATATAATATAATATAATATAATATAATATAATATAATATAATATAATAATATAATATAATATAATATAATATAATATAATATAATATAATATAATATAATATAATAATATAATATAATATAATATAATAATATAATTAATATAATTAATATAATATAATTAATATAATATAATTAATATAATATAATATAATTAATATAATATAATATAATATATTAATTATATTATTATATTATATTATATTATATTATATTACGGTATATTATATTATATTATATTATATTATATTATATTATATTATATTATATTATATTATATTATATTATATTATATTAATTATATTTATTATATTATATTATATTATATTATATTATATTTATTATATTATATATTAAAATCAATGTACCTCAAACATGTACTGTATGTACATGTACCTCAAACATGTACCTCAAACATGTACTGTGCCACCATAAAAGCCATGGTGGCATAGTGGTTAGAATGCAATATTACAGGCTAATTTTGCTGACTGCCGACTGCCAGCAATTAGCAGTTCGATTCTGACCGGCTCAAGGGTGACTCAGCCTTCCATCCTTCTGAGGTCGGTAAAATGAGGACCCAGATTGTTGGAGGCAATATCCTGACTCTGTAAAGCTGCTTATAGAGGGCTATAAAGCACTATGAAGCGGTATGTAAGTCTAAGTGCTATTGCTATTCACTCTGCCAGGAACAACAGTCATTTTCATGTGGCAGCAAAGCATAACATAAAGTAAATGTCATTTTTCTGCCATTAAGGAGGCTGTACGGCTGCCAGTTCTCTCCTGATTTCCTGCCTTTAAAAAAAAAANCTCTTCTTCTAGCAGTCTAGTAGCCAAGAAGACATATTAATTCAGGACTGACACAACATGTATGCCTTTCCCGCATGGACTAATTAGTCAAGAAAACATATGACCTAAAACAGTTCCACGGAAATTGCTCGGTTTTGCACTTCTAGTCCATCAAGCAATCACATTCAGAAATGAAAGCATCCCACACACAAGGTAGGTACTTTCCTTTTTCATTACCTCATTTAGCATCTACAAGTAGTCCTTGACTTATAACTACAGGTTGAGACCAGAATTTTGGTTGCTAAACAATGTGGTCATAAACCAAGCCATTATGTGACTGGACCCAATTTAATGAGGTTTACCATGGTCATTAAGCAAATCATGTGGTTAATTGAATCATATGGTGGTTAACTGAATTCAGCTTCCCCAATTGACTATATTTGTCAGAAGTTAGCTGGGAAGCTCATAAATCATGATTGTGACCATATGATTCCGAACTGTCATAAATGCAAGCTAGTTGCCAAGCATCTAAATTATGATCACATGACCATGGAGGAGGTAAGATGGTCATAGCTTCAAGGACAGAGGTAAGTCCTTTTCCAAGGCTGTGGTAACTTTGAACCGACATTAAACAAAGAGTCGTAAGTCAAGGACTACCAATAGTTCAGTTAAATACGCTTCATCCATTTGCTTCAACTTATTTATTGATCTACAAACAATTCCACATGACATATTTTGTTTACTTGTCTGTGGTACTCTAATATGCTGAGAAGCAGAAAGAGGGAAACAATCCTTCAGAATGATTCAAGGACGGAGGACACTTTTTAAACGTAAGAACGGTATTTAGGTTACTTGGGCAGTCCGCAGTTTCTATGTCTCTGCCATTGTTCCTTCTGGAACATAATTGACTGCCAGCCTTAGCATCCAATTCTATCAAATTACACACTGACCTGGCCTGAAGTCTCCTGACAGTTTCCTCATCTTGGCGGGCTTGTTTCTCATCCTCCAAAGCTTCCTGTAGCTGCTTATACATTTCCTCAAGTTCTTTGACTCTCAGTAAGTACTGCTCAAGCTCAGATGATTTCTGAGCAACCTGTTCTTCCATTTTCTGTCTTACCTAGAAAACAAGAATTCTTCATTATCCTTCAGGACAAGCAGTGCTTCCTGTTTCTTATGAGAGAGAAGAAGAAAGTGTGTGGCTTTTCCTTTTTGTCCAAACATGCACACAGTGCAAATATATCATTAACGAAACCGCTTCAGAGTTTGCCCATTCTTTTGCTGACATGTACCATTTTCTCTCTCTCCAGTTCAAGACTGAATCGATCTTGTAATTCCATTTGAGTCTGCAGACGTTTTGTCTCTTCTTCTGACGCTCGAGCGGCTGCCTCTTCTAGTTGCTGGGCCAAAGAAAGAAAACAATTAGCATCTGTTTCCAGTTAATGTACATATGGAAGTACAGATAAACCATCAGTATGTACCTATAAACCTAGTTCTTATATTTTTTTATAAAAGCAAAAATTTTATCAACGGGAAATATATATAAAGAAAAGAATGATTTGCATCAAGAAGGGAGTAAAGTAAGGAAGGACCTCCAAGTCTCCACTGATGCTTCATGTAAAACATTCTGAAAAGATGTTTTATCAGCTCTAAAATGGTGCATAAACAATAAAACGTTGGTGAAAGATTAAACTCTACATAGATTTCTGTAGAACTGGAGATAAGATAAGCATTTCCAAAAATAGCACAGTCATTGCTCAAAACATGCAAAAACTATTCCTTCTAATCTAGATCAAACTTACTCTGTCAAAATAAGTAAACTATAGTATTTTGTTGCACGAGAAGTATGAGAAATTTGGGAAGTGAATTTTTCTAATAAAGTAATCCTCACATATTTTGAGGCATGCTTAATTAGAGGTTTCTGAATGGTTTGGTTAAACAAAAATAAGGAAGTAGTATAAAGGAGTACTTGTGCAACATTTAATGCTTACAGTAGCACTATTATTGGTTCCTAATTCTCTCAATCTGCCGTTAGGAAAGCACATTTCAATGACTCAGGTAATTTGGCTTGCCTGAACTGGCATTTCTATCAATCATTAAACTTTAGGTTTAAATTAACACACTTGATTCAACAAACTTGACTTCATTCTTGCTATGAGGCCTTGGGCCAATCAGTCCCTCTCAGTCCTAATCAATGTCAGGTTCTATAGTGAGCTACCTTAAGAACAACTTCCTCATGACATCGTACATTGACAGCTCTGCTGTATGAACTAAGTGAGCCTGGCAAAATATCAGAAAACCCTACTACCCAGAATGACAAATTTTAATAACATCATCAACCAAGAATAAGAAGAACTAAGAAGAACAATGACTTCTACAGTCCCCTCAAATCCATGACCTCAGAAATACAATTTACAGCTAAAGTATTAATCCTACACTGTAGAATGTTATAAAAACTCAAATTTACCTTTCGGACGGTTTCCAGTTCCTTCTGTTTATTCTCATTTGCTATCTGGAGCTCTTTCATTTGCCTCTCCAGTTCTGCTTGTTCCGCCTGTAGTTTTTGGCGTAATTCTTTCCGTTTCTGGCGTGCCTCTTTATGAGGTGAAGGGCTTTTCAATTTCAGCAGATTTACCGTTGTCTGAATGGCTAAATAATGAGAATAGCCACAATAATATTTCTAATTTAAGCCCATACTTTTTCAGTCTTCAGTGCTGTTCAGTTTCTAACATTAGAACTTCATCAGTAATTTTAAAAATAAAATCACATTTGTTTGCCAAAAAACCCCATAGCGTATCAATATCAATAGTGTAATAGAGATATATAATTATAGGTGTGAAATATCAGAATGAAAACAGTTTAATATCAAATACAATTTGTACGTTGCAATAATGTCAGCTCTCCATACAATGAAATACATTTTGTCACCACAATCACTGAATTGGGGGGGTGTTATTTAGTCTATGGTAAAACCAGTGAGATGTACAGTCAGATATGTAATACAGAGCAAAAACATTTGGCCAGAAGAGAGAAACTGAAATAATTAAATTATTTAACTCAGAATAACAAAATTGGAAGGAACCTTGGAGGTCTTCTAGTCCAGTGGTTCTTAACCTTTTTGAACGAATCGCCCCCTTGAGCCAATGAGGAAGTTGTCATCGCCCCCCTCCCCCAACATAACCTTTCAATCACAACTTTGCAATACTGCAGACCTCTTAAAATGTGAAATGAATTTATATAAACTTTCATTTCTCTCCCCCAGAATAAAGTTAATAATTTTGTGGATGTGAGGGCTGGG
>NW_015387794.1:69441-76800 GCF_001527695.2 Protobothrops mucrosquamatus | reverse complement strand
CCTCCCCCCTTCTTTCTCCAGGTGAGGAGAGAGAAAGAGAGGGAGAGAGAGGCACTTGCGCTTCCTCTCTCTCTCTTTCCTCTCTTTCTCTTTTTCTCTTTCCCCTCCCCCTCTCTCTTTCCTCTCCCTCCCTTTCTCCCCCCCCCATCTTCTTCTCACCTCATAATCTTCACTGACAAAGCAGCCGGGACTCCGGCGCGCCTTCCCAGCCAGCTGGGCCAATGGTCCCGCGGCTGGAGATCGCAGGGGCTGCTCTCTCTCAGGGCCTGGCTTGCGGGAAGGCTGGCCTGCTCAGCAGAGGCTCTGGCTGGCTGCTCCCAGCGGGGATTCCAGGCTTCCCCGTGCGGTTCCCCGACCACGTGTACCTCGGATGGGGCCAGCCAGGGAAAGGGACTTCCTGACCGCGCTTCTCCCAGAGGGCGGGGCGCCCGGGCACAGGGCCAATCAGGAGCCCTGCGAGGGGGCAAATCCGCATGAGAGAGAAAGAGAGAGAAGCACAAGTGCCTCTCTGTCTCTCTCTACAAATGGCGGAGGACGCTCGGAGCTGCAGGGGAAGGCTCAAAAGTGTCCCCAAAACTTCTCACTCCATCGCCCCCCTATCGCCCCCTTTTCGTTCCATCGCTCCCACGCCGCCCCTTTTCGTTTCATCGCCCCCCTGAAAAATGAAATCGCCCCCTGGGGGGCGGTACCGCCCAGGTTAAGAACCACTGTTCTAGTCCAACCACCTGCTTAGGCAAGAGACCCTATACCATTTTAGACAAATGGTTGTCCATTCTCTTCATTGGCCTGAAGTTTAATAAGATATCTAAAGTCTTATTAACAGTCAGATTTACAAGTGACTTCACAACAGGCACGTGAACAGGAAGCTCCATTAAGCAGTGAATAGAAAAACAGAATTTACAAGCTACCCAGCTGGCTTCTATCAAGCAAAGCAGTAAAAGTTTACCTTGAATCCACTCCTGTTTCTTCTTCTTATCAGAGGCACTAATCTCAAAACATTTTTCTAAATTTTTTATAAGAAAGAGACATTTTTTGCCATCTTTGTCAGGCAAGCCCTAATAAAGAGAAAATTAGATTTAGTTTCCTATGAAGCATAGCAAATATGACATTACACTGATATTCACAATATTGTTTGTTAGTTCAGAGCCTCTAAACATATGAAACATCCCAAATGATATGTATTTCATAAACTAAGAAAAAATCCCGAATGGAACATTTCAAAAAATAAAGATTTCTTTCCTCTTTTCATGAATGCTATTGTTAGCACTCCATTGTATTCTCCATCCAAATAAATATTCCAGAATTTATCTAGCAGGTGAATAAAAAATCTGTAAGTTAAATTATTTTCATATTCATCATCTAAAAAAGTATTATTTTCCAATCATTTCTTTATTTTTACCTCTACAGTACAGTTGCCATCCAGTGCAATGTCTCCTCTTTTGTCTTTTAAATCTTCACTAACATAGTATGATATAACATTTGGTTTTAAAACAAACCAACGTTCTGTCCAGTTTTTCCTTTTGTGACCCTTCTTCCACATATAACCCTATAAAAACAATGAAGTAATTACTTTATTACATTATTTTAACTTGGAACATTTAAATTCTGATCCCAAATCCAGATACAATTAATAAATGCCAATTTATTTCAACAGATATTAATCAAACTTTTCAATCCAATCACTGTAGGCATTTAAACATAATTTTTAACAAGCACAGTTTATGAAAAACCATCAGAGTAATTCAACTTTTTATCTTCAGTGAGAAAAAACGTAAATCCTTAGACAAAAAAAAAAATCACCCGCCCTGATAGTTATTGAATGGACAGGAAGTCCTCTCTGCCAGTAAGCACAGCTGACATTCAACCTCTATTTCTACCCATGAAAAAAATTGTTAGCTTAAAAATTCTACTGTTAGCAGCTGAAAAGCAATAGGTTCTACAATACATTATTCTGATTACCCGACCAGATGTGAATTCACTGACTCTAAAGCTCTTTTGACCAGTTGATTGGGTCCTTCTATTATATCTTTTAGGCCAGTGATGGCGAACCTTTTAGAGACTGAGTGCCCAAACTGCAACCCAAACCCACTAATTTATTGCCGGGTGTGGCTATGGTGGTCATGGCAGACTGTGTGGGTGTGGCCAAGGTGGGTGTGCTCACTTCGATGTTGCTCGTGGGGAGGGATGCCTGTGGGGAACAGGCAGGGTTGGGGGAGAGCCAGGGGGTCTCTGGGAGGTGGGGCGATGGGCAGGAGGCTTGTCCTGCGGGGTGAGCGAGGCAAGGCGAGGCAGGGCGGGGTGGGGGTGCCATTGTCGCAGGGCAAGGTGAGGCAGGGGCTGGGGCAGCTGCTGCCGGACACCGTTGGCCCCCACAGATAGGCCAGCGAGCGCATGGGGGCCGACAGTGTCCGGCAGCAGCCACAGCCTGCCAGCCCCTCAACTGGCGCACTCTGGGTCTCCACAGCCCACCGCCAGCAGTTCAGAGAAGCCGCCTCTAAGCTGGACGGCTGGCTGACAGCTGAGGAGGCGATGCAGTGGGTCGTGCCCGGGAAAAGGAGAGCATGCAAGTTCAGGAGGGATGGATGGGGGGGAGGGAAACCAGCCATGCTGGGATGCATCCAGCCATGTGGGACCTCGGCGAGTTAGCGGGCGGTTGGTTGAAGAGGGACGGTTGCCATCTCCGGGGTATGCCGCACGTCCCCACAGAGAGGGTTCTGAGTGCTGCCTCTGGCACATGTGCCATAGGTTCGCCACCACTGTTTTGGGCCATGGTTTTCCCAGTTGCAATGTATGGCTGTGAAAGTTGGACCATAAGAAAGGCTGAATGCCAAAGAATTGAGGCCTGTGAATTATGGTGCTGGAGAAGACTCTTGTGAGTCCCCTGGACTGCAAGGCGATCAAACTGGTCAGTCCTAGAGGAGATCAACCCTGACTGCTCTTTAGAAGGCCAGATCCTGAAGTTGAAAATCAAATATTTTGACCACCTAATGAGAAGGAAGGACTCACTGGAAAAGACCCTAATGCTGGGAAAGATTGAGGGCAATAGAAGAAGGGGATGACAGAGAATGAGATGGCTGGATGGAGTCACTGAAGCAGTAGGCGTGAGCTTAAATGGACTCCAGAAGATGGTAGAGGACAGGAAGGCCTGGAGGAACGTTGTCCATGGAGTCGCAATGGGTTGGACACGACTTCGCAACTAACAACAGCAACAAATTATATCTTTTAAACCCTGCCTCCCGACTTCAGTCCAACTGAAAAACCATCCCAGTTCCCAAGTCTAAAGTGGTAAACAGCAAAATGTTGAAGATGGAAAAGGATTCATTAGTTCATTCTTCCATCAAATTCTACTTACGGATTAGAAAATAAGGAAGATAATTATTAATTTCGATCTGAAAACTACAAAGTAGCAAAAATTAAATTAGCAAGCCCTGTATAATGTAGGAACATTAGTACAAGACCTGTACAATGTTTATGTTTTGAAAAAGTGGGAATAACCATGTCTCAAATCAGAATGGCTGGCAGGAAATTCATAGAGGAAGACGCATATAACAAGGCTCCCAGCTACAACTTCAAACAATTAAGAATCACCATAGAATCTCGCTAAATGTTATGGAAACAACACTTTTGCATAAATCTGTCTCCTTATGCCCCGCCCCTAGGGTGGCAAACATAGGCAAAATCATAACATGAATGTTTTATCTATGTGGGTGGAATATAAAATCCTGTATGGTGAACTATAAATTTTCTTAAGCAATTCCTTAATTGGTCCACTTGCATCTGATTCTAAGACACAGAAGATCAAGTCCAGTACAGATATATGCATCCTTCCATTCTCTACTGGAAGTTTACTTAAAATGTAAACAATATTTAATATCTAAAATATATATTTAAAGTGATTACATGATGTAAACAAAACTGTGGTCTTTGAAGAGCACAAATTATCTTCATCTATCATTCAGTATCAAATGACTGTTGTACATTTTAAAAGATAAGAGCACATACCTGTTAGAAATCATCCACTTTGTAAGCTATTTAAATGGTGTGAGACAGAGAGAGAAATTCACATTTAAAGATAGATCATCCTATTATTTAAAACGAAATAATTTACTAGATACTAAAGACTCTGAAAATCCTATGAATTACTGTAGCCCTTGAATTTTTGCTGTTTACCAATTTTATTAACATACAATGCATTGAGAAAGTATTCAGACCCCTTTCACTTTTGTCAATTTTGTTCAGCTGCAGCCTGATTCATGTTGTTGAAATTCATTTTTTCTCATTAATCTACACTCTGTACCCCATAATGACAAAGTGAAAACAGAAAAAAATTCTAAAATTCTGTTTTCATTTTGTCATTATGGAGTACTGAGTATAGATTAAGGAGAAATAAAATGAATTTTAATAACTGTAGAATCAGGCTGTAGCATAACAAAATTGACAAAAGTGAAGGGGGTCTGAATACTTTCTGCATGTGCTGTAAATACCCACCAGGTTTTTTTTCTTTCTTAAAATGTGCAATATGAAAGAGAACTCACATTAGAAACACAAATTTGGAAATGGCTACCTAAGCATCAAATCCAAAATCCTAATTATAAAGGAATCCAAATTCAAGCATCCCAGAAAAATGGCCATCCAGCCTCCACTTGAACTGATTCGGTAAAAGGGAGACCCACCATCTCCCTGGATAATCGGTTCCACTGTCAAACACTTCTTAAGAGACTTTTTCCTTCCCTAACATTCAAACAGAATCTGCCTTCCAGTAACTTAAATTCATTTTTTCATGTCCTACATTCTGGAATAGATATTTTCTATATCAGGGGTCCTCAACCCCCGGTCCGTGGACCGGTACTGGGCCGCAGCATGCCAGCAACCGGTTCACACAAACAAGCAAAGCCCCATCTGTGGGTTGCAGGCAGCACATAAACCCACGCACTCTCTGGTCCGCGGAAAAACTTTTCTCCACAGAACCGGTCCTGGTGCCCAAAAGTTGGGGACCTCTGTTCTATATGACATTCTTCAGATATCCAAAGAAAGACAGCTAAACATTACCAGAACTTTTAATCACTATTTATAGGTTACAGTTTTTAATCCCCTGATCATCTTTATTGTGCTTCTCTAAATAGATGCCAGTTTTTTTCAAATTCAAATGTGGTGCTCAGAACTGGATACAATACCCAAAATGTGATATAAATAGAATAGGGCGTAAATATTACTTCCTGAATTTTGAAATTATGCTTCTACTGATGCAGCCTGAAATTGTATTTTCTTGTTTTCAGCCACCTTACACTGTTGGTTCATACTCAGTTTGCAATCCATTATAGGTAGTCCTTGCTTAGCGACCCCAATTGGAACCAACAAATCCATCGCTTAGTGCTATGGTCACTTAGTGAAAAATCATATGACCATGACAGACTTATAATGTCACTTCCCATGTGGTTGTTATGTGAGTCACTGCAGTTGTTAAGCAAGACATCACACGATTGCAACTTGAAATTTTACTTTTTCATTCTTCATTAAGTCTGCTTATCAGAATTCATTTGTGAAGCACAAAAATCACTTGACCACAGGATGCTATGACACCTGAGGACAGGTGGCAAAGATGTTATTTTTACACCACTGTAAGTTCAAACAGTCATTAAACAAGACAGCCAGTAAGTGAGGATTACCTGTACTACACCAAGTTATTTTTCACATGTACCAGGCCAGATATCTCACATTCTACAGGCATGCATATGATTTTTGTATCCTAATAGAGCTTTGCATTTTAATCAATAAAATAACCACAATACTGGTTAAATATAAAGGAAAATAAATGTACATTGTATGCATAGAGCAAAACCAAATAAATAGACAACCACCACACTAAATAAGCTCACATGCTGTGGGGGCCTAATGTCTGGGTGGGAAACCAGATACCTGGCTCTCCCAGGTACCAATGTTAGACTGACTAGCATACAGTCAGCTAACTCTTCCTTTTTCCCCTTTCTGAAGATGGGAACATTGCTTACTATCCTCCAAGCACCTGGCAATTCACAAATCTTTCAGGATGCCTCAGTGATACCAGATAAGAGCTTGGCTAGATTAATTCCTTTCATATCCTAGGATGTCATTTATCTGGTCCTGGATATTGACATTCATTTCAAACATATAAATATCACCCTCTGCTGTTCTATCAGTCTCAAGCTCCTTCAGTTCTGATCTTCACAATGTCCTGACCAGTGCTTTTTTTCTAAAAAAAAAAAAAAGGTGCTGGAACTCACACAAGTCATACAACCCGCCTTGCCTACCCTACAAGGTTCCATCCCAAAAAGGTGCCGGAACTCCATTCTGGGAATGGAGTTCCATTTTATGAGAAAAAAAAGCCCTGGTCCTGACACATCACAAAGAGTTTTGTTGAAGAAGACACAACTAAAGCAGGAGTTGAGAGGCTATGCCTTTTCATTATTATGGTTCATCACAGTCAGCCAGATATTCTATTCTATTTGCCTTTCAGAAAGTTATTCATTTTGGGCAATCCACAAGTCTCAGTTAACGTTTATGAACCTTAACTAAATCAGTTTCCTCACTAATTACTGTCCCTTTCACTTTTACTTGTTTTTAGAAATCTGAATTGTAGTGCCAATTCACCAACCGAAACACAACAAACGCACAATTTTATATTTTTAAAGATAAAAACCCTCCGATGCTTTACTGTAAGAGAGATATACCATCCTTAAAATAAAGCACAAAGCAGAATGCTACTGAATCCCTGTAAAGCAATGAATTAAATTTAAAGAAAACTAGATTTAAGCTAAATGTCTTAGATCAATTGCAAACACTTTCTTGAAAGGCAAATGAGGCATTTTTTTAAAAAAATGCTTTACAATAAAATATCAGAGCTTCAGGCAGCAATGTAAGTTGGTTGCATGCAGTGTTGTGATCTATCTTATGCTGTGCTCAAAAGACATTTAATCACAATGCCTTACAAAGGAAATTATACATTGGGCAATATTAGTAAATCACTTGACAGAACTGGGTCAGATGTGCAAGCAATTTTTAAGGGTCTTTGTTGCATTAAAACTAAACCACAATTGACATGTGATTTAAGCAAACCTTTCCCATCCTTCCCCCTTCCTAGCCATGCACCTGGGCTTCTGAGATTTACACTTCCTCTTTATGCACTCATATGCTCCATGTTTTATGTCATATTCAAATATGAGACACCGCAGGCAAGTGCAAAACAAGTTTATACATTTTTATAGAATTTAAGTTCTATAAAACTTAGGTTCTCTTTGCTTTTAAGATGCTGATTGCCACATTACTACTTAGATTGTGGGTAACAGCATATTGATAACTTAGATATTGGATAATAAATGAATT
>NW_015387794.1:54520-66929 GCF_001527695.2 Protobothrops mucrosquamatus | reverse complement strand
ATGCCAACCTAATCCCATTGCTTCTGTCAGCTTCTTAAGCAAATATTCAATCTATACAGAAAAAGATACACAACAGTTAAATGAATGTGACACATGTTTAGGAAAACTTATACTATTGCTCTAAAATCTCTTACACTGCACAACTGCACTTTTTTGTGTGTCTTCCTTCAGGTACGGTAAGTGTTGATTCCTGGCAACTACCTGAACATGCCCCTGCATATTTCTTGGCAATGTTTTTGAAAATGGTTTGCCACCGTCTCTTTCTTAAGGCTGAGACAGACTAATTCTCCCAAAGTCACCTATCTGGCTTCATGTCTCAGGAGTAGAACTCAGTCTCCTAGTTTCCAGTCTAGTGCCTTAAACACTAAATGAAATTGTCTCTCTTGTACCACTCATATGACCAAAATATTGGCCAGAATAAAAAAAAGTGAAAACTACATGAGAAAACATATGCTGAACTAACTTTGGAAGTTACCAGTACATTAAAAAAATCTGTTTTTAAGGCAGTTTTCAAGCTAATAAATTATTGCATTCCTGAACAGATCAGTGTGTTCAGAAAGTAAGTCTATCTGTCTTCAGTTATATTTCGCCAATGGCCACCATCCAGTGCTTATAAGAAGCCCATTAGTGGGATATGAAAGGTCTCTGGACTTGGAAATAATATGGAAATAATACCATCATGATTTGTAGCCATTGATTCTTTGTTCTCCTTTAAAACTCATCTGAGATACTGCTGTCATCAGCCTAGTTTTTAAGAGGAAAAATAGCCCTGTTTCGGTGATATGTATAGTTGCAAAGACCAACATACACAAAATTGATGGATCATTTTTTTCTGTTAAAAACCAGAGGAGAGAAATTATTCCTATATGTAAAAAAATACTGAAAAAAGTCATTAGTTCTACTTAGCTCAAAAAAATTATAATAAGATACTGGAAATAACTCATACCTCTTCTGGTACAATGATTAATGGATATTTGTCTTCAGATAGAAAATTGAAGATGACCCACACTTTAAAAGCATCATCATCCGTAAGGAGTAAGGGTTTTTTTTTGAGGTTTTTTTTGGCACATAGAGTCCAACACATTTTATAGAATTCAACTTTGTCAAAGTTGTCTTGAACCTAAATAAAAATAAAAAATATAAAAATATGTTACAAGATACAACAATACATTCAGAATGGCAATAGCAACAGTGGAAAGATGTTGGAATTCCACTCCTAAACCAACAGCAAAGGAGCATTTTTTCAGACATCTAAACAAAAAAAACCCTCTCCAGCTCTTAAATATTGCACTTCATCTGCTTCCCTTGATTACACTGTGTATATATATATATATATATATATATATATATATATATATATATATATATATATATANCAAAGCTAAAAGCACAAGCCTGATGATGATGAATGTGATTTCATCGAAACGTCGCTATGACACTTCTAATCTTACACGGGAGAAAACCCGAATGACCAAAGACTCACATATAAACACCCGTGAAAACCTCAGAAAACAAATATATATATATATATATATATATATATATATATATATAATGATCATGTAATCTCCTAATTGGGGTAGAGCTGGGGTGACTAAATGGAACTGAGCATTTACCTGGACGGATGCCCGTCCTGACACCTACGTGGAGTTTGCAGCAGATATTTTTTTCTTTGCGCCCTGAAAGAGAAACATTTGCCACTACCTAAGGACTGAATTCTCAACCTTCCAAGTGGAAGGCAAGCATCTTCAACACTAGGCTCCATGCCACTCTTGATTACACTGAAAATACCAGCAAAAAAATCCTTTGTTCAGTCTCTACATGCTACTCATTTTTATAACAATCACTGATTTTGCTTCCTTTTTTGCCCTCTAGGCCACATTATACTCAAATATAAATGTTCTTTAAGCACTAATTATTTAAAAACCATACTTGCTGATATAACATAACTTACTCTTAATTAGAAGTTTCATATTCAAAATCTGGACTGTAATAAAAAAAGAACTGTACTATTCTTTGCTTTTTGCTAAACTGCCAGCCTGGGCATTTTTCCACGTCACTCTCAATTCAACAGTACACATTTTGTTGAAGGCTGAAACTTGCCCACTGAGCTAGATAATTAATTCACTTGCCATCTAGAGCATAAGAGGAAGTATTTTGTGAATCGAATTGGTATGGTTAAGGTGTTTTGCAGGAGAAATGTGAAACAGGAAAACAAATGTCATGTTAAACCAAGAGTTTATTCTTTTTATTGTAAAGATTATCACAGGAAAAATATCTTGAATGATCTTGTGTATACATAGCACAGAGCCAGTGCTCTTAATACAACTAAATAAACTTTCTAGATTTCAGTCCAAGCAAGCAGTAAGGAAAATGTATATGATAATTGGTAAAATACATTCTTTTCATAAAACCGCATTGCCTAAGAAACTGTATTTATATTAACACAATACAGTGATACTTGGTTTGTAGGCCCAGAAAACTCTGTATTCTTAAAACACTGCTATGTCACTTTAACCAAAAAGGTTTTTCAATCAGTAATCAATACATCCAGGTTGATCCATATACAGTAAGAAGCTATATAGCACACACTAAAGAGCATGGTAAAAGGCCAACCATATTCTACTTCATCACATTAGTATAAAGACATTGATATGGGAGGAAATGGGACTGTCACTTTCCTCCCCTGTGTTCCCAAATTGGCACAGACCACCAGGCATGGAGTTTGCACTGAAAACAAGCTTACTCTGAAACCAACTAAAACCTTTTTCCTTATGCAAACTGCAGGGAAGCTAGTCTTGTCTGAGACCAAAGTTAATTTCTGTTCTAGGCTAAATTTCCAATCTAAATTAATCTACCTCTATCTCTGCTTAAGAAACAGGAACTGGCACATTTGCATATTGCATTTAAAGATGGTGTGTTGTTAACAAGTGTGTGCAGAACACATATGCCTATCATGTTGGTAATTCAAAATTGCTTCTTTGAACTATCTTCTACTAGGAGATAATTTAGGAAAGAAAGAATCCTGTAGAAGGGCTGTAATAATGACACACAGACAATCTTACTTGTTCACATTTTGTGTGTCTGTGCCTTCAAGACATTGATGGTTCCTGGCAAGTACTTGGACAGGTCCATGCAATTTTTGGCACTGCTTTTCCTAGGGCTGAGCATCCAGCTGGCTTTGACTTAAGGCAGGGCTAGAACTCACACACACACCCCCATGTCTAGCGGGGTGTGTGTGTGTGTGATTTATACTACTACACCAAACTGCTTCTCAACTGGCTCCCTAGAAATCATTAATTTAAAGCTTTCACCGTTTTGAGAAGCAACCATTTTTTAGGATTTAGCATATTTCTCACCTCCTCCAATGTCAAAGAAGCAGATAGAGCTGTCTATTCAGGAACGCTTCTTTAAAGTGCTACCAAGTGCTAATATAATTCCTCTCCAGAAACTAACTGCTTTCCAATGTAGCTTTAAAGGAGAAATCAGTCATATATAGGTAGTCCTCGACTTACAACAGTTCATTTAGTGACCATTCAAAATTACAACGGCACTGAAAAAAGCAACTTGTGGCCATTTTTCACAGTTACGACTTTTGTAGCATCCCCATGGTCATGTGGTCAAAATTCAGACGCTTGGCAACTGGTTCATACTTAATATGAAGGCAGATTCTTAAAATCATTCAGTTTTGTGCATAGGAGAAAATCCACTCATTTTGCACAATCAGATATTCAGAGGAGTGTAAAATGATACTACAGCTTCCTCATACCTGAAATCAGATTTCTGAGGTATTTATTACCGGCTTCCAAGTTGGGTGTATTCACCTATCACTGAGTTTCAGTAAAATGATGAAATAACCTTGAAAAAAATAAAGCTCCGGGGATTTTATTTGTTATTACCGGTACAGAACAAGGAAGTTCATCTTTTGGACTTTCCGCACATTAAACACGTTGCCTTCACTCAGAAAAAAATGTTTAGCTTTATTAAATATAAATGATTTAAAATACTTACATCTTATTCTATTTCCAGATTTTGCTACTCACATTTTTAAAAGGGCAGAAGCAGGTTTTTCAAAGTGTTATTATATCCTCTAATTCAGAGGTCCCCAGCCTTTTGGGCACCAGGGACCGGTTCCGTAGAGAGAGGTTTTTCCGCGGACCAGAGGGGCCGTGGTTTCATGTACTGCCTGCATCCTGCAGATAGGGCTTTGCTTGTTTGCGTGGACTGGTTTCAGGCATGCCGCAGCCTGGTGCCGGTTCATGGACCAGGGGTTGGGGACCCCTGCTCTAATTTTTTAAAAGTATCTTAATAATGATGGCAAACTATAATACCATAGAAGTCAAGATGGTTCTAATATTTGCACCATCGTTGTCACCAAATTAAGTGATTGCACTCAATTTTGTTGCTTTACATATGACAGAATAAGTATGTGCCCAAATGTTGCTTTAAATATATGATTGAAGCAGCACAGAGGTATTTCTTGACTTAGACCAGTCACTTAGCGGCTGTTCGAAGTAACAACAGTCCTCCCCAGGAAAACCTATAACCCGGTTCCAAAGTTCTGATGGCCACCCCTCTCTCCCTGTGCCATTACTGCACTTTGGGTGCTCAGCAACCAGACCACATTTACAGCCATTTGCAGCATGCTGAAAACACATTACCATGTTTTACAACTTTTTTTGCTGAAAACCAACATTTACTTCCAATTTTTGGCAAAACCAAACCATAGCAAACAACTGGTTTGCTTAACAACCACCGCAAAAAAGATAAAATCAGGTCAGTCATGTGAGTGACCCACTTTACAATAGTCATGACTTACAACTGTAATGGACAGGCTCCATTACAGCCATAAGTTGAGTCCTATCTGTATAAATTTTGCAAAGACCTACTAAACAAAAAAAAATCAACCAAGCATGCTTTCCATGCAGTCAGCTAAGACAATGTGGCTCAGGAATTCTGGGAGTTGAAGTCCACGAGTCATAAAAGAGCCAAGGTTGACTACCCCTGGTCTAGACCAAAAAATGTTAAGGTATTCTTGCTTGGGTTCAAGAAATAACTTGTCTCATCAACATTCTAAACTGCTTCAAAATAAGTAGAGTTTGACATCCTATGACATGCATAGTTTGCCTAATGACCTAAACTTCATACAAGTATTTATGTTTACTAAAACCAATTCATCTAGATGGTATAATCACTCAAAACCATCCAATGACTTATCAACATAAATATGGTTCTCTTAAATCTGTTATTTAGCTTTGTTAGAAAAAAATGATGTATAAGTTTCATTTAGATTACTATATAATTTAGAAAGCCTTCAAATCAATACAGAGAAAAGACAACTAGACCCAATTCCATTTCTCAAGTCACTTGGAAGGACACTTTCATATATATAGATATAATTCTTTGGAGAGCAGGCATCAGATTTTCATTTCACTGTGTGCCAGTGTGTACACAGAAAAAGTGACAATAAAGGTTATTTTATACTATCTATACAATGGAGCTTTTTGATATGTACCTATTTTGATCTGTATCTTTTGTTTCTGAGTTATATATACCTATAATAAAAGCCCAGCATGTGCTCCATGTTTTGTGTTATACAATTTTTCAATTCAATGAAATCTTTAAATATTCTCCTTTGTTTCTGTAATTCCTTTAGAACAATACTACTTATTCGAGGTCAGATAATTCTGATAATTTTCAGACAGAGAAACTCATAGAATTTTGTCTTATTGACAATCTAATCTTGCAATTTTTACAATTTCTTATTCCTTTGCCATTCTCTTTCCATTTTCATCTTCATGAAAATACAGGCATAATAACAAAGCAACAGGTGCTAAATCGGAGCTAATTCTTTTTCTATGTCTATTCCATATTTTTAATTTACTGCTTATTGAATTGTTATTGTTATTCACTGTATCAAACTAAAAGTGTTTACGGTATATAAACCATTTGGAAATCCTGCTCTCTCTCAGCTAGTCTGCTGATTAAATTAGATATAGCTGGCTTGATAATATAGTTTGAAGTTTTTTTTTAAATCTTGTAAGATCTTAAATTTTGCCAAACCACATAAAGTTAGTTATTTGTCTGTTCTATTCATTAATATCCTATCTTTACTCATTATTGAAACAGTAAGTTAAGCCTTGGCAGAATGTTCATTTTTTACAATTGTAATTCTTAATTAAATTAAGACAATTTTAGTTTCCTCTATCTTAGGGCATCTGCGATTATTTCTCTTTGAAACAAATCTAGGCTTATAATGCCATTTATTCTCTCTGCAAGTATTGCTGTAAAAATATACTCTATATTCAGGAAAGAAACACTTTAGACTGCAAAGATCTGTTCTCAGTCAAATAATTAGAGGGAAGAGGGAGACAGTTGGTAAAAGCTGAGTCAACTTCTTTCCCTGTAGGGAAGCAATGGGGGATTTTCTTTTTTTATTCATTTGGAACTTTTTCTGTTCAGCTCCTGATTGGATCCTTCCCATTTCCAAATTTAGTCTTTCTTTTTTTGGTATTTCCTGCCACTCCTGCCCCGTTCTGTTTATTCTTTGGAGTGGTTACTAACAGAATTCCAAGGCAAAGACCTTTACATATTTCCAATATTTTGTTGGGTTGGAAAGAACAAAAGCTTAAATGAAAACTCACCATGCTTGTTAGGAATAGAGAAACACATACCTTTTCCAAGATGAATCTATTTAAATAAGGCATATATCCCTGATTAGAAACAGGTCCTTCATCGTCATCCCTAAAATGCTCCTCTAAGGCCACTGGATCATGAGGAACATTCAACAATGTGCAGAGGTTGTGAGAAAGGACCTAAAAATAGAGAAAAAAAATATCAATTAAGATGATTTCATTGTTATTTTCCATACCTGTTTATGTAGATTTCTGGACAACAATACAGATATAGTTTGCTAATATTTTTTCTGGAATGCTGTATAATTCCTGATGCTATTAAATACTAAGGAGGGGAAACGCTTGCAATATTACTTTTGAGAAAATACAGACTCCATTGGAGTTAATGAGATATATGAATGACAAAAGGGAAGACCATTTGACCATACCTGCATTGTAAAATTTAGGAGTTCGTACAGAACAATTACTACACCAAAAAATTATACTGGCTTGAAAATGAGAATGTAAACCTTTTTCAATTCTAGGCTTGAAAAATCTGTTCCATAATTGGATGGTCATAATCTTTCTTCATTTATTCCAGAATTGGTAACTGATGCTCACTTTTTTTTCCTTGCCAATGCTTAACACACACAAAAGTCCCTAATCTCTTTGTCAATGAAGGAAGAAATTTATAGACAACAGTTCTTTTAGAAGCCAGTGATCTGCATATTTACAGCCCACTTATTCAGCAAATATATTAAAAGGAACCAAGAGCAGAAGGGGTATCTTTAGTACTGAAAGCTTGGAAACCGTTCCAGATCCTCATTCCAGCTGATTATTTTTAAATTTATAGAACCAAAAGTAAGGAAAGCATGACTTCTAAAATTCTTTGTAAACTCTTTATCTGCAGCATCCATCTGTATTTTCTTTCGTGTAATAAAATAACATGTTGTGTCTGTATGTGTATATATAATTATGTACTTTATATAAACTATGAGGGCAATTCAGAAATAAACCTCCATTATCAATGACAGACACTCGCAGATACAGAACTTTTATTATATACATTAGAAAACTACAACAGTACATTACTTTTTGACATAATCGCCATTCAAATTGAGTCACTTTTCATAACGTCTTACAAGGTTTAAAATTCCTTAGTAGTAGTCACTCGGTGCCAAATCTGGACTATGGGGGGGGGGGGGCAGGTGATCAAAAACATCCCAACGGAATTGCTTCAAAAGTTCTTGGGTGCATCTAGCGGCGTGTGGATGAGCATTATTGTGAACCAACAGCACACAGGAAGTCAGCATGCCCCAACGCTTGTTATGGATGGCTTGTCTTGAGTTTTCATAACGTTTCCCAGTAGTTTCTGAATTGATGGTCGAACCATACTCCATGAACTTCACTAGCAGTACTCCTTTGGCATCTTCCCATTTGGCGGGATTTTCTATGGCACCACTTCCGGCGTGGTGTTTGTTCACGATAATGCTTGCCCCCCCCCATAGCCCAGATTTGGCACCGAGCGACTACTACTACTTACAAACATTGTATGATGTTATGACAAGTGCCCCAATTTGAATGGTGATTATGTTGAAAAGTAATGTAACGTTATAGTTTTCTAATGTGTATAATAAAAGTTCTGTATCGTCGAGTGTCTGTCATTGATAACCAAATGGAGGTTTATTTCCGAATTGCCCTCATATTTGGAGGATCTCCACTTATGCATTTTCCCCTCATGTTGTGCATGTGAATGCTTGTGCATGTCCTGGGAATTACAGAAGAGTCTGCATAATCTCCAGTGTAGGTCACATGACCAGAAGGAGGAAGAGGAGGAGAAAAAAGGATTTTGGAATGGAGCATACAGCAGGATTCTAAACATCTGCATGTTTGTCTCATATGATTCAAGTGAAGAAAAATTGTTCCATTAGGTTGAAAGTATAAAAAAGAGAAAAATCAACACCCTGATCTTTATTTTCTTCTGAGAGTTTTAGGGGACTTGAATTGCAATTCCACTTTAAAAAATTTTGAAACAGCCACCTCAATTCGCTCTCTGAGAATTGGCCATGGCGGCCTAGTGAATAGCAATAGCACTTAGACTTACATACCACCCCATAGTGCTTTACAGCCCTCTCTAAGCGGTTTACAGAGTCAGGATATTGCCCCCAATAATCTGGGTCCTCATTTTACCGACCTTGGAAGGCTGGAAGGCTGAGTCAACCTTGGGCCAGTGAGAAGCAAACTGCCGAACTGCTGGCAGTCGGCAGAATTAACCTGCAGTACTGCATTGTGACCTCTACACCACCACCGGCTTTTTAAATTGATGTATGTATGTAGTATGTATGTATGTATGTATGTATGTATGTATGTATGTATGTATGTCTTAACAAAATAAAATAAAGCAAGACAAAACCAAACTAATTAGAAATTGGTCTAATAAAAGTAGCTCCGAATATGGTAAGCAAATATTAGTACAATAACAACCAACAAAACACAATGATCTCAGTTCTGTCCCTACATTTAAAACAATGCTCTGGCATAAGACCAAGTGTACATCCATCCATCATAACAAGTGTTTATTGAACGTGGAGTGGAACAACCAGCCCTCTACTAACCCACTAATCAAATCAATGCTCTTTAGCCCCCCTTTAAAGGACATGATATTTCCACAGACTAAAGGCAGAAGGGATAAGATTCACGTGGCCAGGTTTCTTTGGTGCCAGAGTCCTGAAACCTGCAGCCTGTGTCCCTAAAGTGAGAAATTAAAAGAAGGCCCTGTTCAGAGGAACGTAAAAAAACCAAACAAGATTGTAGAACAAAAGAACAGCATGTAGTATAGGCAATCTCCAAGTTAAGCACATGTTCTGTTCCTAAGTCTGTCTTTAGCTCAAATTTGTATGTAAACCAGAATCATCAGATACTCTGAAGACAGAGGGAAAGAAAATCTGTGTGCATATGTGTGTAGTTCTATACACAATTTAGATAGGGAAAAAAGAAAAAAAATCACAGTACTCTCATTCCGTATTGTTTTGCATACAGGAAGGGATATGTTTTGCATATCAGGAGGAGCATTCATGTTCCTTCTTGCACATCAGAAGGGATATGATTTACATAACGGGAGTATTCGTTAGGTAAAACCACTGCAGCTGCTCAATGCTTTCATTAACCACTGAAAACAGGCTGTACAGTATATATTAAAAATGCACACTACTTTGTGACACTCACAGAGGCACTGTGCAACTTTGGTGGATCATCAGCTCAGGACTGGGAGTACCATCTGCCATTTTGACTCAGCAGCCTGCTCGTAACTATGAGTTGTCTGTAAGTTGGACGTTTTTAACCTGGGGATTACCTGTACCATGGCATTCATTATTGATGATCCTAAACACAACCACCAGTAGTTAAAAATGGTTTGAATAATGACCTCCTGAAGAATCCTGTGCTTTACTGAGACATAAGAATAATGTGGTAGGTCCAGAGCAGCCCAAACAATGTTTTGGACCAAGTTCAAAGGACAAAGGAAGGAATTGGAGACATCGACCAGGCGACTTTTACAATAAGCTTGGCATGACATCAAAGCACAAACCAATAATGCTACATTTTCCTGTTAGAAACCCTCAGAACCTACAAATATTCTAATGCTCACCCAACCCTGACTCCCTTCTATGTTTGCTACCTTTAAGTTCCAAAGTATCTTACAATATTATTCATGAATGTTCTACATTTATAATTTGATAGAACAATGTCAATAATGCAGAAGGCTGGTATTCTATATGCTCATCCAATTCTATGGATAGTGCCTTTTATGAGGCAAAACAGGTATAAAAGTCATGAAGACTGCCTTTGAAGATGGTCCAATCTGGTTATTATCAAAGCATATAATGTTGCTTCTGTAGTTCCCAGCTAATTCTGTGCTTATCAGCTTAAAATAGATAACTTGAAATACTTTCTGCACCTGTATAAATCTGCCCTAGGTCCTAAGAACTTACTATCAAGTAAAATTATAACACCGACTAGCAAAAGCGATATGGCATTTCTATGGTAGCCTGTCTGTCATAAAGGCTTACCTGTTCCAAGATAAGAATCATGCAAGCCGAGATATTTTTTATGACAGTCTTAAGGAAAGGAAAGGTGGACTTTGAAGAAGAAGGATAGGAAGGCTTTAAATCATGGATGTCCAATCTTTTGGTTTGCTTGGGCCATACTGAGTGAAGAGGAATTGTCTTGGGCTGCCATATAAACTATGTAATACAGTTAGTGAATATAAATAACAAACTTTCTGTTAAAAGTTTACAATATTGTGGGGCCACATTACTAGCTGTCTAAGGCTGCATATGGCCCGCAGGCCATGGATTGGACATGCCTGCTTTAAAGAGACAGATGATTATCTATTTTTATATGAATCAATACACAATTTTATTTTACAGATTGAGCTTTTACAGGTAATCGTAAAAGTTACTCAAGAGCAGGTGACCAGAGTGACTGCAAAACATCCTGGGAATGCAAGCAACAGAAACCAAAAATAATAATATTACAAAGGAACAGGGTAAAGGAAAATAGTTAGCAGTTATGGGTGCTCCAACACTGGAAGTTGTTAAGAAGAGATTGGACAACCATTTGTCTGAAATGTTACAGGGTTTCCTGCTTGGGCAGGGGGTTAGACTAGAAGATCTCCATGGTCCCTTCTAATTCTGTTATTCTGTTAATCATCCCTTCAATTATTTGTGTAAGATGCAATAAGGTACTATTAAAAGAAAAAAAAAACTTGTAAATTAAAAACGTATACAGGATGATAATTCTGATGTCCTGTCTAAACCAGGGTCCCCAACCTTTCCGGCTTTGCAGACTGGCAGATGGTGGAGAGAGGAATGGTTTTGGACGAGCACATATGCAGCTCCATTTGTGTAAATGGCGGGTACAAGCGTCTGCCATTCGCACAAATGGTGCTGCATATGTGTCCCCCACTTGCCCGCTGCTCACAGAAGTAGAGCTGCATGCGTGCTCGCCTGCTGCTTCCATGATCCGGTTCCAAAGAGGCCACAGGGCCCAGGGGTTGGGGACCCCTGGTCTAAACTATCCTCTATTACCGATGACTGGAGCAAAGATATTCTGTCTCTGTAGATTTGCATTTAATGTATCAGTATTGATCAGCAAAATATAATATTAAAAAGCAACTTAATGGGATTATATAAAGCTTCAACCTCTCTCAAACTGGAAGATTTTCAGTAGCAACCATCCTTTTTCACATTGTTATTGAGGGGGGGGGAATCCTTTGTTTTAGTAGAAAAGGGCAGATTTCACAATCCACCTTCATGTCAGAACCACCATTCAATCTATATGATTTATAAGTTAATACTTAGAGCCAAGATGTTGTTGGCTGCAAACTGCAGACTATTTTTAAAAGGAGAAGTTATAAAGGACACTGCAGTGAATTATCAAATAAAGCAAAGCACCTTCTCTACCCCCACATGCTCCCAAATGTTGAAGGAGTGTATCTGTTAAGAGTAGCCAGATAAAAATTCCATTAAATAATCTGAAGGACTCACAAAGTACGCTTTCCCAATATAGAAAATTACAGATATGGTGTCCTTGAACTGCCAGCATTATTGCCATCACACCTGAGTTCTTCTCACCAAACAAAGCACCCTCACAGAGTTCACATTTCTACATAATTAACTTTGCAAAAGTTAATTAATTAAAAAAACATGGTTCCAATACTTGGAAAGATTTTTCTAAGCAGATTTGACTTAGAGCTATCCTCCTTGGGGAAATTCAGTCTTTAGTAAAAAAAAAAT
>NW_015387794.1:38321-54416 GCF_001527695.2 Protobothrops mucrosquamatus | reverse complement strand
AGAGAGAGAGAGAGAGAGAGAGAGAGAGAGAGAGAGAGAGAGAGAGAGAGAGAGAGAGAAGTTCTGTATAGTGTTAATTTGGCAGGATGCTCTAGTGCAGGAGTCCCCAACCCCCGGTCCGTGGACCACTACCAGGCCGCAGCATGCCAGCAACCGGGTCGCACATACAAGCAAAGCCCCATCTGTGGGATGCAGGCAGCACACAAAATCATGCACCCTCCAGTCCACGGAAAAACCTCTCTCCACAGAACCAGTCCCTGGTACCCAAAAGGTTGGGGACCTCTACTCTAGTTCAAGAGAGAGAAGAAAGACTTTTGAAGCATCCATCTCTCAAACAAAGATAATTTAGACTCTGCTAAACTGGCAACAAACGCTGCAGAATGGATAGGTTAATTTACAACAGGACAGAAACAGAGGACAAAGCCTCTGCCCCCTCCCCTCACAAAAGTCACGTCCTTAACAGGAATATGGTAGTGCAATATTTTGTGGGTTTAGAAAATGCAAGACATAACAGATTTGGTTTGTAAGTTGTCAACATGTCTAAATCTTTTCTAATATTATCTCCACTTCCCTCAAGCCAGAAAGCAGTCCATCAGGTTTTGAACCTGCCACATGCATAACAAAACATTTACAATCTTTTAAATGAAAAAAACGATTATATATTTAGATTCAAGATATACACACTATAATACTATCCATAAGATTTGTTTTAATATTGTAAAAATATTCAAAAAAATAGAGGAGCAATACTCAAAATAATCTAAAGTTTCAAAAACTAATTACATTTCATGATGCAACTATTTTAGAGTACAGTACAATACTGTAAAAGCAAATATGCTACAATCTTAAGTAAAATACTCATAACCCTTTGATTACTCAAACTACAGAAGCTTCTGTATCTGCCTGCTGCACCTCTGCCCTAGAAACAGTCAACATAATTAATTTTCACTGCAGTTTCACACAGAAAACTGACACAGCACCCACTTTGCTAGCAATTATTCAATGTAATGCAGAAAATAAATACTTAGTTCTTCCTGTTCCTTATTCTTCTCTATAATGTCCAAACTGAAGTAATATTTTTTTCCTTGTAGTAAGCAGTGTGTGCATAGGAAGATGATATGATAGGTTCCACAGCATCATTGTCAAAAGAAAAGATGCAAGTGTTGTATTTTGGACATGACAAAGAAACATAGGAAACAGGATGCACAAGATATTTGCATTCATCCTGACCATTCTACTCCATGATATCAAATCAACTCTCAAATATCAAGACAACAATCTCATTGTCAACTCTGCAAATGAGCCTGGCTGCAGCCATTTTTTCCCCCACATTTGAGGTTGCCACATGGATCAGAGGGAAGGGGCTTGCCCAGGTGCTTCATTAGTCAAAATAATTTTCTGTCCTATGGGAACCAAGGTCCTCTACTGCTCCCGCGACTAGGCGTTGCATAAAAAAGCCCGCCAAATGAGTATATTGGGGAACGTAGTTGATTGCATAGTTTTGTGGGTGGGGCATTAAACTTTGTAATTGGGCAATTGTTACTTGTGTATTCAGACTTGGTTTTACTTTTGACCGTGCCGATACTTTGTAACTAATAAACATGTTCTTTGAGGGAGAAGCAGAGTTCTGCTTTATTTGTCTCTGTCAGTTGGAACCATGACATTAAACCAGGTCTCCTAAAACTTTAATTTTTTTCCAGGGTGCTGGGCCCCAACTGCCTACCCATCCTTTGGGAGAGCGGTAAAGACTCAGCAAAGATTTGAGGATGGATGAAAAAAGTGGAGCCATTTCCAGCCACAACGGAACTCCGGCTGTTGGGAGCGTAAGCAGCTACTCCAGCCACCGAGAAGGCATCACTGGCAGGGGTTCGGCCAAAATCCCAGTTGATCCAACCTGGGAAGCTGGTACCACAGGGGGAACTATGATCCTAGCGGACCTCTATCAAGTCAAAGCTGCCCCTCAGCTCAGGAGCACTCCTGTTGCCGCTGAAGAGGAACTCCTGTTGCTGCCATCCAAGGGGTTTTCGTCTACAGCATACCAGAAGGGAAAGGGATCAATCGGAGGGGACAACTCCGGAGACTGTAAGTTCCAGTCCACAGTCCACAGCCTCTCACTCGAGCAGCTGAAGAAGTTTAGCAGATTGGAGATAAGAGACGGTTCCAGACTCCCAGGATGTGTGCACCATGGGGGGGAATGCCAAGGGCTACCCATCTCTTCCATCCCTTCAACGGAGTCCCAGTCACCTCAGCTGTGATGTCAAGCCCTGTATCCCAATCGGCTGCCGCAGCCTCAGACCACCAGTCCAGGAGCCCAGCTAAGAGAAGTCTGGAGGGTGGTTCAGCCATGTCCTCAGGACCAAAAGGCAGCCCAGCAGCAAGTGGAGGCGACTCTACCACAATTTGAGCTGCCTCCCATCAAGCCCACCTTTGATGGGGACCCTGAGAAACTATCCTTCTTCCTGAACAAAGTGTGGGCTCATCTAGATCGCTACGCTTATGCCTATCTAGATGATACTCAGATGGTGAATGCCATGGCAGCCAATTTGGAGGAGGAAGCAGCAGACTGGGTGACCAACCTCCATGATGAAGGGGCTCCTGAACTGCAGAATGCTAACCTATTCATGGAGCAACTAATAGGTCGTTTTGAAGACGAATCCCAGACCTTGCTGGCCAAGAAGGAGATCCATCATCTGAAGCAAAAAGGCCGCCCCACTAAGAAATACATTTGTGAATTCAGATGAGTTGCTGGGCAGCTAGGGCAGTAGCCAGAATGATCATTGATTAACTACTTCAAGCAGGGGCTAAACCACGACTTACTCCAAGCCTGCATCATTCGGGGTGTTCGTAACCAATTGCATCAACAACAAATCTCTTTTAACCCTTAGGAAAGGACTAGCCTGGAAAGGCTCTACCTCCCAGACTCCAAGCCCTTCAGCAGAGTCATGATGCTAAACAGGTGGATCATTTTGGGTTCCTGAAAACATTGCATTTAATACGGAGGCAATTCTGGTGGCCAGGGATGAAAAGAAACATTGAGAGTTATGTGAAGAGCTATGCTATCTGCGTTACTATGAAAAGACGTCCTGGGAAGCCCCCAGGATTTCTGCAACAAGTGGCTGACCCTTCCCAGCCTTGGGAGGAAATAGCCATGGATTTTATAGTGGAGTTGCGTGAGAGCAAGGGAAACACGGTAATATGGACTGTAATTGATCTATTTTCCAAACAAGCGCATTTGCTTGCTCAGGACTTCCCTCTGCCCAAAAGCTAACCAAGATGTTTTTGAAACACATATATCAGCTCCATGGAGCTCCGAAGCAGATTATTTCTGATGGGTGGGGGTCCAGTTTACTGCAAAGTTCTGGAGGGAGTTCATTAAACTGATTGGCTCTACTCAGGGACTTTCATCGGCTTTTCATCTGAGTACAAATGGAGTGGCTGAAAAGGCTAACGCAATGGTGGAACAGTACCTCAGATGCTATGTTAATTACTAGCAGATTAATTGGGCTAACCTCCTGCCTTTTGCAGAGATAGCCTACAACAATACTGTGCACAGCAACACTCACTCCTTTTAAAATAGTAACAGGTCAGGATTTTGTGCCTATGCCTGAGTACCCCCAGGAGCCTCCTACTTCCCAGAATTTGGATCAATGGGTGATGTCTTTCCAGGGGGTTTGGGTGAATGTGAAGAAAGCTTTGACCAAAGCTACTAAGGTTTACAAGGAGCAGGCAGATAAAAGACGCTCCCCTCAAAGACCATTTTATGTTGGGCAATTGGTTTATCTTTCAACAAAATATTTAAGGTTAAAGTTACCCAGCAGAAAATTGGGGCCAAAGTTCCTTGGTCCTTGTCCCATCACAAAAATCATAAACCCCATTACAGTGGAATTGAAGCTTTCACAACTGTTGGGAAAAGTCTACTCTGCGTTCCATTGTAGCCTATTGAAGCCGGTTTCTGAGTCTGCTTTAAGACCTGTTCCTCGGAAACCGCCGGGTCCCATTGTGGTGGAGGGAGAGACACATTATGAAATAAAATTGATACTTGACTCAGTCTAGATTGTATAAGGGGAAGTTGCAATACCTTGTGCAGTGGAAAGGTTATCCACTATCCGAAGCTACGTGGGTAAAAAGTAAGGATGTGAAAGCTGAACAGTTGATACAGAAGTTTTATGACAAGAATCCTCCAAAGCCTTGAGGGGATGCCTAACATGCTTTTTTGTTTCCTCTGTAGGAGGTTCTTTCTTTTTGAGGGAGGGGGCGACTGTCAACTCTGCAAATGAGCCTGGTTGCAGCCATTTTTTCCCCTCATTTGAGGTTGCCACATGGAACAGAGGGAGGAGGCTTGCCCAGGTGCTTTGTTAGTCAAAATAATCTTCTGTCCCATGGGAACCAAGGCCATCTACTGCTCCCGCGACTAGGCGTTGCATAAAAAAGCCCGCCAAATGAGTATATTGGGGAACATAGTTGATTGCATAGTTTTGTGGGTGGGATATTAAACTTTGTAATTGGGCAATTGTTACAGTTGGAACCATGACACTCATACTTTATCTAGCTTTTAATTTAGAATTACTACCCATAGTCTCAATTTAAGTAAAAAGATAAAACACTTTTGAAGAACTGTGTAAGATTCCAAGCAATGTTTATAAAAATTCCACAGACAACTTTCAGAACACATATAAATACAGTAAGGAATTCTGAGGTTTCATTCAGTCCTGCCTCTTAAGACTGCCATGAATTATTAACAGAATTCACAGTTGCCAGCACAGATTCCAGCCAAACTAGCGATGTTACAATGATCTACTATCCGAGGCATTCCACAGGTGTAAAAGCCTATTCAAACATTTTTAGTGTTGGCTTACCCAGAGGAAATGAGGGCCAAGGGAGCCTGCTGGAATACACCCAGATTTGCAGATCAAAGATCTACAAACTGTGCAAGAGTGTCGTGGTGAATGCTCCAAAGAGTATATAACAAGAATGGAGCTCTTGACTACTTGTCCTATTTCATCTCCAGTACAGAATATCTCCCTTTGGCAAGCTCCACACGGAGTTGAAACAAAAGCTAGTTTTTTTCATTCGGGTGTCTGAATGTTGTAGACCAATGGAGCAGAAAGAGCAACAACCAACTGAATGGAAGGGGGTAGGACATGCTACATTTTTATGCTTTGCAGCATTAAATGTGAAATACAACGACAGGGTATTTCTTATATTAAGAATGGCTTCATTCCAACTGTGCCTGGCAGTCCAATCACGGCCTGAAATAGCTAACATTATACGCTCTTCATTTTCACAGAACAAAAAGTTCTACAGTGATGAGCAATTATAATTTGTCAGTACTTGAACGGACACTCCTACAGCAAAAATGGCAGTCTTCTAAGCCAAATTTAATTTTTCGCTCAATAGTTGTATGTGCCAGATATCACTGTGCTTAAATCACTTAAAAAAAAATTAAACAGAGGAGGTCCACATCCCAAACTAATCATAAAATTATGTCTTTGTTTCAAAACGTCAAACAATTTTTTGTGTCCTATTATTTGAAATACTAATGAAAGGACCACACTTCAGTGCTAGAACTTTGTAGCAGTTCTGGGTTCAATCCCTCACAATTAAATGTACCTAATAACAAGTGGTGGGAAAGCCTTACCTAAAACACTTTTAGGATAAAGTTGGTTTTATAGTTTTTTGGGGGATGTTCATGCAATCAGAGCAAAGTCAAAACTGGATATGTAAAACAGAAAGTGGGTGCCTCAAGAATAGGGTACATTTTTAAAAGCCATATGTAGGTAGTTCTCAACTTACAACCAGTCACTTAGCGATTCTTTGAAGTTCCAGAGTTCCAACATGGACACACATGTCATAGGACTGCATTTCAGGCGCTTGACAACCAGCTCTTTTTTATGTCCGGTTGTAGCATTCCATGGTCACATGTCCACAATTTACAACACTGTTTGGTTTCCAGCAAAAAACGTTCATAGGAATATGTTGGTTCACTTAATGACCACCACAGAACAAATAATAAAACTGGGTCCAGTCACCTGGTTGCCTCAACTTATAACTATCTTGACTTATGATGAAAATTCCAGGCTCCATTATGATTGTAAGATGAGGATTACCTACATGGGTTTCCTCCACCATTCATTTTCTTAAAACTACTAAGTTTAATTTACTTTACTATAAACCAGTGGCAACTAAGAAAGGGATCAGTGTGTGGAAAAAACAAAAAAAGCTCATTCTCTCTCTAGATTCTTTACTTTCTACCCAAGGACTAAAAGGTATTTTTTATATAAGGCAGCTTTATATTTTCTTAAACTGTTCCCAAAATTCAAGCTACATTTTATTAACGAGAATATATCAATTAGAGATAACTCTAGAATAAGAACAATTATTCACTTTCATTTGTCTAAACACATCTACGATGTCTGGGTTAAGAAGCTAAAATGGTCTGGTTAATACTTGGATTGTGACAATCAGGGAGAGCCAGCTTGGTCTAATGGTTAAGGCATCAGGCTAGAAATCAGGAAATTGTGAGTTCTAGTCTCACCAGCTGGTTGACTTTGGACCAGTTACTCTCTCTCTCAGCTTAACGCAGCTCACAGGGTGGTTCTTGTGCGGAAAATAGAAGAAAGTAGAAATATTAGATATGTTCGCTACCTAGAGTTATTGATAAAAATAGTAAAAGTGGAATAAAATGTAAAATAAATAAATATCAAACCTAGAAGTTGAACTGGGAAGTTGAAAAATATCCCAGAAGAAGAAAACGGCAGTGGCAAAATCACTTCAGTACTTTTGCCAAGAAAACTGCATATTATTTTCCATGTCACTGTGGTTGTGTCACCAAGAAGCCGAAGTCAACCCAAGGCCATCTTTATCTTATTTGATTCACTTTCACATATCTACACTCACAACAACGTGCATTAGGGAATATCCTTAGAAACAGCCAAAATATTTTGATAGGGTTGAGGTAGACAAATAACACATCACAAAGCTGCAAAAATTTAGAAAACAGCAGAAGTTACTTTACTCCACATCATGGCATTAATCTTGCTAAAGCAGTCTTGTCTAGCTGACTGGCTCTTCAAGAGAAGGGAATTTCCAAGTTTTATGTGGAACTATGAAAGACTGAACCTTATTTTTTCCATGCAAATTAGGCACTCTAGCCCAGATTCTTCTCCTCTTAGATAAATGCAATGAGATCAATCATTAACAATTTGTTGTCCTTTTACAAGTTATGTCTCATTTGACCATCTAAGATAAATCACTGCTTAATAGTGTAACGCTGTCTCTAAATAGTCTATCCACAAGACCAAATATGTTGAGAAAATGAGTACATGGATGTAACTTTCAATCTGCATTGAAGCACCTGCATAATGCATACATTTTGACATGTAAGCTGTTTGAGATTAATCCCCCACCCCACATGCACATTTAGCTATTTCAGCATTTACAGAACACTAGCATGCCTATAATTAAATGGACAATGAACTCATCCTAAATTACAAAATGAGCACATAGCAAAATTAGTTAGCCAACATCATCACGTTTACCTGAGGTACAGCATGGCTGATAGCCAAGTGGCCCTAAGAGTCATGCTACATAGAAAATATACATAAATGCCACACTAGTTTCTTGTATTTTTTATAATTGATTTAAATTAGTTAAAACAAAAGAGCACCTGAATTACTACATAATATCCTTAATTCATATATCAAGGGGGGGGGAGTATTTTCTCTTTTTATATTTCCTCTAAAGTTCTTGATAAAGATGGGCTAATAATTTGAAATCACTGGACCCTGTGCCAATGAATTATTTCATTTAGACCCAGAAAAAAATAAAATGCCATCTGAAGAAAAAAGCTTTTTCAGTCTCCCAACCTACAGAAACAAAACAGTGGGCTTGGGGAGGGGACTATTACTATAGGTCTCTCAAAAGCCCACCTTGAAAGAACATACTTTGATTTCTGGATTCTCCAAAATGAGCCCAAGATTACTATGATCAAGAGTTATCAACTCCAGATCCTGCCTGGGTTCAAATATGCTACTCACTAATTACTCACTAATGGTTTATTTGGTTTTAGCTTCAAGTGTTGTCTGAGTCCAGCCTCTGGGACTCCAAAACATGCTTTATGGTCAGCATGTTGTGTGAACCCACACACTTGTCTTCCTCACCAGCTCAAGGTTGACTCAGCCTTCCATACTTCCGAGGTCAGTAAAATGAGGACCCGGATTGTTGGGGGCAAAAGGCTGACTCTGTAAATCGCTTGCAGTGTTTCTCAACCTTGACAATTTTAAGGCATGTGGACTTCAACTCCCAGAATTCCACAGCCAGCAATGCTGGCTGTGGAATTCTGGGAGTTGAAGTCCACATGCCTTAAAATTGTCAAGGTTGAGAAACACTGGAGGGCTGTAAAGCACTGTGAAGCGGTATATAGGTCTAAGTGCTATTGCTATTTAATAAAGTCTGATCAATGGCTTAATGTGAACAAGGTTCTTAAGTAAGGTCCTGTAAGAAGTATACCCAAAATGAAGCCTCTCTGCAAATACAGCCATCTCACCCTGGAAGGAATCAGAGCTGCCCCTACCAACTCCATCTCCCATCCTAAGAGACACACACACTGTTTTAGCTCTGAGTGCAAAAGACAAAACGGGAACTTTTTTCCAAAGTCACTGTGAGAAGCAAAAGGAAAAGCTTTCCAGGTGGAGAAAAGTTTAGGGGGGCCAGCTGGGCTTAGCAGTGGAGCCGGTGCTGCCCCCAGCCCTTGACTCTCTGTCGCCCCTCCCTGCCGCTCTGACCCCAGCCTGGAAAGGGGTCCGCCAAAAAAGGGGGAAGTGCCTAGGGAAGGCTCCGCCGGGGACAGCCAAAGGACTTCCCCCCTCGAGGGCTCCCCAGAAACTGCCCCCCGCCGCCCCATGCCCTCGCCTGGTTGAGTGCTCGAGGCGCTCTCCCGTCTCTCCTTGACTTGCCTTAAGCTGCGACTTGGAGACTTTACCGCTCCTGTCCAAGTCGAGGGCGGTGAAAGCGTGCCAGATGGGCTTCAGGAGCTCTTCCTTCAGGCTCCCCATGGCCCGTCGCTGCGCGCTCTTTCTCTGCCTCCCGGCGCCCGGTACAAAGCGCGCCTCCCCCCCCGAGGGAGCTGGTCTGCCGCCGGAGCCGCGACCTGCCGACTCCCGGCGGCCTCCAGCAGCCTCCGGCAGACGGGCACTCTAGGAAGAGAGCGGCCTACGCACCGCGAGGTTTACGAAAACGTCGTGCGGCTGTGCTTCCGTCTCGGCTCAGACCTGGAGCGCTGCTTTCTTTGCTGGGAGAGGACCCAAGCGGAGAGGACGGGCGTCTTCCTCCCAGACCAGGCTCTGACTTCATCTGTGACGATGGGCGGGACTAAACTGCAAAGCCTTTCCAAACAAAAAATGCAGAGAAATTCAGGCAGATCTTCCTCAAACCCGGGTGAACAAGCGAAAAAATGGAAAAGATTTGAAACTGGAAAAGAAAAATATCACATGTTGTTCTCTACCTGGCGTAAATTGGAAGGAACATAATACAGGACTTCATTTGCTATGTGTATGTCACTGTTGCTTCCTGGAGAACATCTGTCTACCACGATGATACAGCTTTGCTATGCAAGAACCCACAGAAAAGAAGCGTTTCAACCTATCAGTTAAAAAGTTGCTAATAGGACTTAAAAGTCCTTTAATTGCTTTGATTTAAACTTAGAGCATTCAGTATCAATGGTTTTTATTATGGTATTATGTATTTGGTAATACGTAAGAAGACAGTTTTTCAGTTGGTCCTGAAATCTATTACAAAACTTGCACAACTAGTAAGCAGGTGTAAAGTAGAAAACAAATTTTGTTTTGAATCTAGAACAAGCCATTGCATTCAAGAAGTTCTGCCAAACTGTTTACCATATGCAATAATTTTGTTCTATATGTGATCCCAAGCTTTCAAAATACTTACGTGTTGATTCAGCCAAAACCAACTGTTCTGTGCACAAAAATAGTACATACATAGAATGTTTTGTGCATCTTCTATATCTATATCTATATTTATATAAATAAAAATGTAAATGTTCGTTTGTTCAAAATCTTAAATCTCCGAAAGTTCTTCACCGATTGCTTTGAAATTTTGACACAACGTTGCATTTGAATACGTGCGTGTTTCTATATACCTATATTATATAGATGTCATACCTGTGACAGGTAAAAACATGCTTTTTTAAAAAACAGTGCCATCTGTTGGACGTAAAAGCAACACAAAAGTGCGCTTTCTCTTTTCTTTCTTTTCCAGTTAACCAGACTGAGCCACAGCAATGCGTACAGCTAGTTCTTAATAATAAGCTAATTATACTGATGCCAAAACTGCACATTGCCCAGGTGCATACATGTATCATGCCTCAAACCATGATGATATGGAAATTAAAAACAAAACTAAGTTTATTTTATTTCTCCAAAACAAGGAAACCACATCTCCAGGTAGCCTAAGCAGCGTTCCTTAAAATATGTTCCTAGGACTCTGGACCCCAAGATATCCTCTTCTCATTGGACTTGATTTGTAATGATAGATCATTATTTCTTTGTTTTCAATCTTTGTACAATTGCAATAGGTAAACATCTTTTCTTCCATTAATCCTGTACTTGGTTGCTAAGCCAACCATCCTCAGTCCTATATCCCATTTATCATGAGATGTCCAGGAACTCCAGCACTTAGTGCGGTCCTTGTTGACCCAGGCAATGACCAATTTAGTATGAATTTCTGTAAAATACTTGTGACCATATTGTTTATGGGAGAAACACTCTTTGTCTGGGTCCTCTGGTGAGACCTCCCCAGTATGGTTGAACCTCTGGTATAGCTGTCTTCTGTCTCAGAGAATAGAAGCCCCACAACCACATCAGCCCCACACAACACTGGAGGATAATTATTGTACTAACATATGGCAAAACACATTAAGACATGCTTCTTTAAATATATTTGAATCAGAAAAAAATGCCAGAATAGTTTTTGGACCATTACAGAAGAAAAGGAAGATACAAAGATTAGAGAAAACCTGGATTAATTCTTTACACCTGTCTTTACAATAGAAGGTGGAGACATGACCTATATTTTTTCAGAGAGGGAGTTGAGACAGTTAAAGCAAATTGAGATACTCGGATAGAGACTCTGGATCATTTTGACAGACTAACAATAACAAAACAATTCTGGTTCTGAGAGCATCTACTCTTCTACAGAATGTAAAATTGCTCACTATCTACCAAAAGTATTTTTTTCTTTAATTTTTGTTCTGTGCCAGAGGCAGGAATATATTTTTAAAGGAGAAAAAGATTTGGAAAAACTTGAAAAAGTCCAACATCTATTCCATGGATATAAATGATAAACTAAGCAATAGGATCAAGCCTAACTGAAGGAATAAGCAGAGATCCTCAACATTTAAATCTTCCCTTATTAAACTACTATATTTTTTAAGAGCATTAGTAGATCCAGCCATAAAGATGACCTCTTATCATTGTATACTTGGATTTTCCAAAAGCCTTTGGGGAAAAAAACAGCTCTTGAGTAAATTAAGCAGTTCTAGAATAAAAAAGACCAACCATTGTATGGACTGCTAACTCAATAAAGACCAGAAAATCAATAACAGGAATATATGGACAATTATCTCACTGGAGTCTCAAGAATCAATGCTGGAATCAGAGGATTATAATTTGGAAAATGATCTTGATTTGAGGGTAAATTGGGAACTGGCCATATTTCTGGGTGCGACTATTCAGGGTGATAGAGTGATCTGAAGGCTTCTGAAAAGTGAATGGTCACCCAAATGGCAAATGCAAAGCAATTTAATGTGATGCATAATGGGATTCCTCCACCCCCACCACACCATCAAAAGAAAGTCATATATAGACTGATGGTGTCTGAACTGTCTTCAACCAACCAGGAAAAAGATCTCAGAGATGTACTATAGTGTTGAGAGCTCAACAAAGATGACAACTCAGTGTTTGGCAGCTGTAAAATGGCAATTCCCAGGAGTAAGGCATAATTGTAATTATATGTCTCAAGCACCATCCGTATGAAAAAAGTCTAGAAGATTTGGGGCATTTTAGCTTGGAGAAAAATTAACTGAAGGAACATTGTACACATGATCCAGATGTAGTAAAATCATGCATGGCATGGAGAAAACGAAGAGAGAAATGCTTTTCTCTCTTTCTGAAAACACTAAGTTGAGAGATATAGCTGATTTAGCTGACTGGAAGAAGATTTAGAACTTAAGAAAGCACTTAAGATAGTGATTGGAGTATTGTGCCATGGAAGGGGACTGGAAAAGGAAGGAAGAATAACCAAATGAAAAAGTATCAATTAAGAGATTTGGTCCCTAGGCTGTATCAGCAGAGGAATAGCATCAATATTACGAGAAGTTATAGTACTGCCTTATACTTTGTATTTTATATAGTGAGGCCACACTTGGAATACTGTATCCAATTCTGGTCACCGCAATACAAAAAAGATGCTGATACAAGGGGTCTGCAGGATAAATCATACGAGGAATAGTTAAGGGAACTATGTATGTCTAGCCTAATGAAGAGAAGAATTAAGGTAACATGATAGCTATCTTTGGTATATGAGGAGCTGCTACACAGAGGTGGGGATCAACTTATTCTCCAAAGCTCCTGGGGGTAGGGCAAGAAGCAATGGGTGGAATCTCATTAAAAAGAAAAGCAACCTAGAACTAAGGAGAAACCTCCTGACACTGAGAACAATTAACCAATGGAATAGCTTGCCTCCTGGAGTTGTAGGTGCACCATCGCTAGAGATTTTCAAGAAAACATTGGACAACCATTTGTCTATGTTTATACAAGGTCTCCTGTCATGGTGGGTGGGGCTAGGACTAGACCTCTAAAGTCCCTTCCAGCCCTATGATTCTATGATTCAAGGCTATATTTTCTGGATAAAAGAAAATGACATAAGATGGGCTGCGTGATAAAAAAAAATTGGAAATGTTTCAACTGATTATATTGAAACATGAGGCTGATGAGCTTTAAACAAAACTCTGGTAGGGTTGGAAATGGAAACTCAGACCTGAGAAGTTCAGATAAAAATTTGCAAGAAGGAAGTGAAGGATTGACCACAGTTAGATTTTTAAAATAATAAACAGGAAGAACATTTGCTTATGAAGATTATAGCTATTGTTGCTTATTTATTAATGCTTAGACTATGAGCATTATAAGAGTTCAAATGAGCTTGAACTCATAACATATATGAAGAGAAATATGACTTATTTATTATTTCTTTTAAAATAATAAGAGGGAAAAATGAACATGATAATTATGATAAAAATAAATACGTTGTCAAAGAGGAAAAATAGTGTTGTTTTCTTTAAAAATGCAGACCTTTCTAGGAGGTATGAAATAAAGGATTAATTATGTAAAGGATTAATTATGACAGGATCAGGAGGAAAATATTCTACCACACATAGTCTCTCTAGTCTGTGAGAAACTTGTGACTTACTTTGCTGACGATCACTTTCTCCTTCAGGGAGTAGAGTAATATGCAGGAAATCAACTCTACTTGACTTGATCCCTGCAATATGAAAAACGTAAGGCTTTCCCAAGTTAAAGCATTAGCCTCAGATAAATTGTATCCTGGATACGTACTAACAGTCTGATCCAAACTACATAAATATGGTACAGAATTTGCCAAATAATTGAAGAGGACAAATGTACCTATCCTCAAAAAAGAATAGTCTCCAGGAAACTACAGATTTGGTAATAACAATCTAACATAGACCAACAAAGTGTATCTAACGAAGTTTCCAGAGCAAATGGAATGTTGGAGCCATGCAAGTTTCAAAGCTGATTAAGAAGATGTGCTTTAATCCTCATGCAAGCACCATCTCTGTTATTTTTTGTAACACCTTTCCTTTTTCAGACTTCCAGGTGTGCATGAAGAAAGGAATGGCTGCTCTAGGAGTCACATTAGCTTTAATAAATGGACTCTTTAAAGCAGCCACGCTTTTTGTCCAGACTTGCACAGATATCTGGGGGAAAAAAGAAAAAGAAAGCTGCAGAGAATCTTACGTGGGATTTGAAGCACATTTTTCAAGTCATTTTTCAAGTGTACGCAATGCTATCAAATGCCCTTTCCCCATATTGTAAACTATGCCATTTATAACTATTAAAACAGTTATAAATTATGCATACTTGCATACATATATCTTAAATGGTGTTTCTGCACGTCTACACACCCACATACAGAAGCTAGAAGTTAGGCAATTTTAAGTGATGCTACTCTTCAAACCTGCTCACAATTTATAGGCAAGGTAGTCAAATAGTTACTGGATACTTGGAATTTCAAAAACCATTGACAAAGTCCTTCGCTAAAGGCTGCTGATCAAATTCAGCTGGCATGAAAAGGACAAGTGCTCTCATGGACTGCCACTGGTTGAAACAACAGTAGGAATGAGTAATTCTCACATTGCCAAGATGTACAAAAATGATATTGCCTACGATCAATGCTGAGACCAATACTATTTATTACATAAATGATCTGGAGTTCAGGCAGACCATTGAAGTGACTGTGCCTATTGATGCCAAACTGTTCAGGTTGATAAATTCAAAAGGGATTATAAAAAGCTCTGAAAAAACCTCTCCAACCTGGCAAATGCAGTTCAGTATAAACAAATGTAAAGTGACACAGATTGGCACAAAAAATATATATTAATCTGCGTATTAGTGCCAACTGAGCTGGTAATGAATGGGATCTCAGAGCCCCTATGGATAGCTTAATGAAATATCAACCCAGAATGTAGCTGGTGTAAAAAAATTATGAAATCATTAGGATTTGGAAATAGAAATGCCAGTATAATAAGCCCTTATATCATTAGATACCAGTTCAGTGGAATACAGGTCATTCTATCTTTTTCCAGAACCAAAAAAGGTATAAAAAGCATAACTAAAAGAGCAATCCCTCTTTTGAGGAAAAGCTACAGCTAATGGTGCCTGTTAACTTCAGACAAAAAAGAATAACATAAAAATATGTATGGCAAAGATAACTTTTTTCTTTCTTTTGCAATTTTAAATTTGTTTTGTTTTGTTTTTTGTTAATTAAATGCAATTTAAAATAAATAATTTTAGAACTCAAGGTCATCCATTCAAATGCAGGATCAGCAGAAGGAAATCCTTTTAACACAATGCATAATTGTGGGATTTGCTGCCGGCAATTCTAGTAATAAAGCCAATTTGGATGGCTTTCAAAGAGGACTGGACAGGTTCATAAAGGACCAGGTTTTCAACAACTGTTAATATGGTTAATACCTTACTACCTCCTCAACCATAGGCAGCTGCTATTGGGCAAAAGGTTTTGGGAGCTAGTCTGCATGAGCTATTAGTTGTTGTTTTTTAAATTGCCTATTTGCACTTGCCCTCATAGTAGTTTCTGTGGAGGAATATTTTGCAAACAAGTAGCATCCACTAATACAGGAGTGTCAAACTCACAACATCACGTGACGTGTCACGACGTATCGTGACTTTTTTGCCATTGCCAACAATGGGGTGGGCGCGGTTTCGCTATGATGCATCCAACCTGCAGGCCGGCAGTTTGATGTCCCTGCACTAATATATACATATACACATACGCATACGCACATAAGCACATAGACATATAGTTTCAAAGAGTGGTTTATAATACAGTACAAATGCGGCTTGTTGGAAATAGTTTTCAGATGAAATTGATAGTATTGTAGCAGAGTTCACTATGAATTTAAGTATAGAATATGGATCAAGGCTCAAGAAATGTTTGTTTCCCTCAGGAATCCTTCTCTATCTTAGAGATTATTTACCATAAGTGTTCACATTATGCTAGGGGCAAATTGAATTTTTGCCTATGGTCTTTTGTAAAGGTAGGAAGAACATGACTCATACATGGAAGAATCTTAATCTAAAATTAGGATTTGAAATAATCCCAAGAGTTATTTCAGTATTTTGGGTTCCCCCACATACTCCCTACTGAACCATTGTTTTGAAGGCCAAAAAGAAAAAAAACAGAAAAAAGTATTACACTGTCCAAAGATTCTGTGATAAATAGGAAAAACTCCCAAAATAGCAAAAAAACAAAAAACAAAAA